>NW_026511474.1:125000-126885 GCF_027579735.1 Bombina bombina
AGAGACAGATACACTGATACGTAGTGACACACACTGACAGCCAGAGACAGATACACTGATACGTAGTTACACAAACTGACAGCCAGAGAACAGATACACTGATACGTAGTGACAAACACTGACAGCCAGAGACAGATACAGCCAGAGAACAGATACACTGATACGTAGTTACACACACTGACAGCCAGAGAACAGATACACTGATACGTAGTGACACACACTGACAGCCAGAGAACACATACACTGATACGTAGTGACACATACTGACAGCCAGAGAACAGATACACTGATACGTAGTGACACACACTGACAGCCAGAGACAGATACACTGATACGTAGTGACACACACTGACAGCCAGAGACAGATACACTGATACGTAGTGAAACACACTGACAGCCAGAGAACAGATACACTGATACGTAGTGACACACACTGACAGCCAGAGAACAGATACACTGATACGTAGTGACACACACTGACAGCCAGAGAACAGATACACTGATACGTAGTGACACACACTGACAGCCAGAGACAGATACACTGATACGTAGTGACACACACTGACAGCAGGAGAACAGATACACTGATACGTAGTGACACACACTGACAGCAGGAGAACAGATACACTAATACGTAGTGACACACACTGACAGCCAGAGAACAGATACACTAATACGTAGTGACACACACTGACAGCCAGAGACAGATACACTGATACGTAGTTACACAAACTGACAGCCAGAGAACACATACACTGATACGTAGTGACACACACTGACAGCAAGAGAACAGATACACTGATACGTAGTGACACACACTGACAGCCAGAGAACAGATACACCGATACGTAGTGACACACACTGACAGCCAGAGACACATACACTGATACGTAGTGACACACACTGACAGCCAGAGACACATACACTGATACGTAGTGACACACACTGACAGCCAGAGACAGATACACTGATACGTAGTGACACACACTGACAGCCAGAGAACAGATACACTGATACGTAGTGACACACACTGACAGCCAGAGAACAGATACACTGATACGTAGTGACACACACTGACAGCCAGAGAACAGATACACTGATATGTAGTGACACGCACTGACAGCCAGAGACAGATACACTGATACGTAGTGACACACACTGACAGCCAGAGAACAGATACACTGATACGTAGTGACACACACTGACAGTAAGAGTACACATACACTGATACGTAGTGACACACACTGACAGCCAGAGAACACATACACTGATACGTAGTGACACACACTGACAGCCAGAGAACACATACACTGATACGTAGTGACACACACTGACAGCCAGAGAACAGATAGACTGATACGTAGTGACACACACTGACAGCCAGAGAACAGATACACTGATACGTAGTGACACACACTGACAGCCAGAGAACAGATAGACTGATACGTAGTGACACACACTGACAGCCAGAGAACAGATAGACTGATACGTAGTGACACACACTGACAGCCAGAGAACAGATAGACTGATACGTAGTGACACACACTGACAGCCAGAGAACAGATACACTGATACGTAGTGACACACACTGACAGCCAGAGAACAGATACACTGATACGTAGTGACACACACTGACAGCCAGAGAACAGATACACTGATACGTAGTGACACACACTGACAGCCAGAGACAGATACACTGATACCGTAGTGACACACACTGACAGCCAGAGAACAGATACACTGATACGTAGTGACACACACTGACAGCCAGAGAACAGATACACTGATACGTAGTGACACACACTGACAGCCAGAGAACAGATACACTGATACGTAGTGACACACACTGACAGCCAGAGAACACATACACTGATACGTAGTGACA
>NW_026511475.1:0-2500 GCF_027579735.1 Bombina bombina
CTAACCCTAACCCTAACCCTAACCCTAACCCTAACCCTAACCCTAACCCTAACCCTAACCCTAACCCTAACCCTAACCCTAACCCTAACCCTAACCCTAACCCTAACCCTAACCCTAACCCTAACCCTAACCCTAACCCTAACCCTAACCCTAACCCTAACCCTAACCCTAACCCTAACCCTAACCCTAACCCTAACCCTAACCCTAACCCTAACCCTAACCCTAACCCTAACCCTAACCCTAACCCTAACCCTAACCCTAACCCTAACCCTAACCCTAACCCTAACCCTAACCCTAACCCTAACCCTAACCCTAACCCTAACCCTAACCCTAACCCTAACCCTAACCCTAACCCTAACCCTAACCCTAACCCTAACCCTAACCCTAACCCTAACCCTAACCCTAACCCTAACCCTAACCCTAACCCTAACCCTAACCCTAACCCTAACCCTAACCCTAACCCTAACCCTAACCCTAACCCTAACCCTAACCCTAACCCTAACCCTAACCCTAACCCTAACCCTAACCCTAACCCTAACCCTAACCCTAACCCTAACCCTAACCCTAACCCTAACCCTAACCCTAACCCTAACCCTAACCCTAACCCTAACCCTAACCCTAACCCTAACCCTAACCCTAACCCTAACCCTAACCCTAACCCTAACCCTAACCCTAACCCTAACCCTAACCCTAACCCTAACCCTAACCCTAACCCTAACCCTAACCCTAACCCTAACCCTAACCCTAACCCTAACCCTAACCCTAACCCTAACCCTAACCCTAACCCTAACCCTAACCCTAACCCTAACCCTAACCCTAACCCTAACCCTAACCCTAACCCTAACCCTAACCCTAACCCTAACCCTAACCCTAACCCTAACCCTAACCCTAACCCTAACCCTAACCCTAACCCTAACCCTAACCCTAACCCTAACCCTAACCCTAACCCTAACCCTAACCCTAACCCTAACCCTAACCCTAACCCTAACCCTAACCCTAACCCTAACCCTAACCCTAACCCTAACCCTAACCCTAACCCTAACCCTAACCCTAACCCTAACCCTAACCCTAACCCTAACCCTAACCCTAACCCTAACCCTAACCCTAACCCTAACCCTAACCCTAACCCTAACCCTAACCCTAACCCTAACCCTAACCCTAACCCTAACCCTAACCCTAACCCTAACCCTAACCCTAACCCTAACCCTAACCCTAACCCTAACCCTAACCCTAACCCTAACCCTAACCCTAACCCTAACCCTAACCCTAACCCTAACCCTAACCCTAACCCTAACCCTAACCCTAACCCTAACCCTAACCCTAACCCTAACCCTAACCCTAACCCTAACCCTAACCCTAACCCTAACCCTAACCCTAACCCTAACCCTAACCCTAACCCTAACCCTAACCCTAACCCTAACCCTAACCCTAACCCTAACCCTAACCCTAACCCTAACCCTAACCCTAACCCTAACCCTAACCCTAACCCTAACCCTAACCCTAACCCTAACCCTAACCCTAACCCTAACCCTAACCCTAACCCTAACCCTAACCCTAACCCTAACCCTAACCCTAACCCTAACCCTAACCCTAACCCTAACCCTAACCCTAACCCTAACCCTAACCCTAACCCTAACCCTAACCCTAACCCTAACCCTAACCCTAACCCTAACCCTAACCCTAACCCTAACCCTAACCCTAACCCTAACCCTAACCCTAACCCTAACCCTAACCCTAACCCTAACCCTAACCCTAACCCTAACCCTAACCCTAACCCTAACCCTAACCCTAACCCTAACCCTAACCCTAACCCTAACCCTAACCCTAACCCTAACCCTAACCCTAACCCTAACCCTAACCCTAACCCTAACCCTAACCCTAACCCTAACCCTAACCCTAACCCTAACCCTAACCCTAACCCTAACCCTAACCCTAACCCTAACCCTAACCCTAACCCTAACCCTAACCCTAACCCTAACCCTAACCCTAACCCTAACCCTAACCCTAACCCTAACCCTAACCCTAACCCTAACCCTAACCCTAACCCTAACCCTAACCCTAACCCTAACCCTAACCCTAACCCTAACCCTAACCCTAACCCTAACCCTAACCCTAACCCTAACCCTAACCCTAACCCTAACCCTAACCCTAACCCTAACCCTAACCCTAACCCTAACCCTAACCCTAACCCTAACCCTAACCCTAACCCTAACCCTAACCCTAACCCTAACCCTAACCCTAACCCTAACCCTAACCCTAACCCTAACCCTAACCCTAACCCTAACCCTAACCCTAACCCTAACCCTAACCCTAACCCTAACCCTAACCCTAACCCTAACCCTAACCCTAACCCTAACCCTAACCCTAACCCTAACCCTAACCCTAACCCTAACCCTAACCCTAACCCTAACCCTAACCCTAACCCTAACCCTAACCCTAACCCTAACCCTAACCCTAACCCTAACCCTAACCCTAACCCTAACCCTAACCCTAACCCTAA
>NW_026511475.1:5000-50745 GCF_027579735.1 Bombina bombina
ATCGGAAATGTAACACCTGATCTCACCACATGCTCTACTGGGATATGTAGTTCGTAAGGTGGTTGATGCTAGGTTATGGGAGATGCATTCATGCAGATACTTTTATTATTTTTTATAACCCTATCACGTTTACGTTACTTTCCAAAGATTTTAAACATCCTATACGACCTAGGTGAATTCTTAGAATTTAAATTAAACTATATAACATTTTGTGTTTGAGTTTTTTTTTCTTGCAGTATATTCTAAATTTTGTTTCAATTAACAAACCGATAAAGTAATGCAGTAATTATTATAGTCATACACTATTAAACCCCTAAGCAAAATAGATTTGTAGGCTATGTGACGTATAATGTTAGGTTATTTTGGGATATTATTATTCTTTATTTTTTTTCTTTATTCTGTGTATTATATGCAGGTATACTGGCAAGTACTCCTGGGCTGTGTAGGCATCAGCAAGATCTCAACACGGATGATACTCATCAAAGACCTCGACAAGACTATTGTCCTAGTGCTGCTGGGATATGTAGGCTTCGGCACGATCTCACCGCAGAGACTATTGGGCTATGTAGTTCCTATTCCTAGTGCTGCTGAGATATGTAGGCTTTGAAGATTTTGCAGCAGAGACGCTTGGGGTATGTAGTTCCTATCGCTAATACTTCTGGGATATGTAGGCTTCGGCAGGATCTCACCGCAGAGACTATTGGGCTATGTAGTTCCTATCCTATTCCTTCTGGGATATGTAGGCTTGGACAGGATCTCACCGCAGAGACTACTGGGCTATGTAGTTCCTATTCCTAGTGCTGCTGGGATATGTAGGCTTCGACAGGATCTCACCGCAGAGACTATTGGGCTATGTAGTTCCTATTCCTAGTGATTCTGGGATATGTAGGTAGGCGTCATCGGGCGCACAGCACAGGTATTTTTGAAATATATATTTTTGGTACATTTGGGATTACGTACGCATCAGCAGGGTCTCAGCACGAGCTCTATATAGATCACGGCCCGTGTAAGCCGCAGTAATGTTTGCTTATGTAGGTGCTGTACAACTGTGCAGAGTATATTCTAATATTGACCACACGATGGCGCCATTGTATATAGAAACGCTATTTGTGCTGCTTACTTTCATTTAGATACGTTCGTGTACATAAGCAATTGCGCCACCGTGTGGTAGAATCCTATGGAACCATCCACGCTCTGTAATAACTAATATTTACTTAAATGTTTCCATGAGCATAAACCAGATTCATATGTGGTCAATTACAATGATTGTGATGAAACACGTGACATGTATAAGGCAGGACTAGGGAGATAAGTATTACTAATAGCTACAGCACATAATCAGAAACTTCTATGTTATTTCTTTTATTGGAAGTTGTATATTTAAATCTGAATCTCAACCATAGCGATGCAAATCTGTTGTTAATAATAAATAATATTAATAAGCAATACCCACAGTAAATCTAATAACTACACCTGTACAATACCCACAATAAGTATAATAACTACACCTGTACAATACCCACAATAAGTATAACAACTACACCTGTACAATACCCACAATAAGTATAATAACTACACCTGTACAATACCCACAATAAGTATAATAACTACACCTGTACAATACCCACAATAAGTATAACAACTACACCTGTACAATACCCACAATAAGTATAACAACTACACCTGTACAATACCCACAATAAGTATAATAACTACACCTGTACAATACCCACAATAATTATAACTACACCTGTACAAGACTCACAATAAGTATAATAACTACACCTGTACAATACCCACAATAAGTATAACTACACCTGTACAATACCCACAATAAGTATAACAACTACACCTGTACATTACCCACAGTAATTATAATAACTACACCTGTACAATACCCACAATAAGTATAATAACTACACATGTACAATACCCACAATAAGTATAACTACACCTGTACAATACCCACAATAAGTATAATAACTACACCTGTACAATACCCACAGTAATTCTAATAACTACACCTGTACAATACCCACAATAAGTATAATAACTACACCTGTACAATACCCACAATAATTATAATAACTACACCTGTACAATACCCACAATAAGTATAATAACTACACCTGTACAATACCCACAATAAGTATAACTACACCTGTACAATACCCACAATAAGTATAACAACTACACCTGTACATTACCCACAGTAATTATAATAACTACACCTGTACAATACCCACAATAAGTATAATAACTACACATGTACAATACCCACAATAAGTATAACTACACCTGTACAATACCCACAATAAGTATAATAACTACACATGTACAATACCTACAATAAGTATTACTACACCTGTACAACACCCACACTAAGTATAACTACACCTGTACAATACCCACAATAAGTATAATAACTACACCTGTACAATACCCACAATAAGTATAACTACACCTGTACAATACCCACAATAAGTATTACTACACCTGTACAATACCCACAATAAGTATAATAACTACACCTGTACAATACCCACAATAAGTATAATAACTACACCTGTACAATACCCACAATAAGTATTACTACACCTGTACAATACCCACAATAAGTATAATAACTACACCTGTACAATACCCACAATAAGTATAATAACTACACCTGTACAATACCCACAATAAGTATAATAACTACACCTGTACAATACCCACAATACTTATAATAACTACACCTGTACAATACCCACAATAAGTATAATAACTACACCTGTACAATACCCACAATAAGTATAATAATTACACCTGTACAATACCCACAATAAGTATAATAACTACACCTGTACAATACCAACAATAAGTATAACTACACCTGTACAATACCCACAATAAGTATAATAACTACACATGTACAATACACACAATAAGTATAATAACTACACCTGTACAATACCCACAATAAGTATAATTACACCTGTACAATACCCACAATAAGTATAACTACACCTGTACAATACCCACAATAATTATAACTACATCTGTACAATACCCACAATAAGTATAACTACACCTGTACAATACCCACACTAAGTATAACTACACCTGTCCAAAACCCACAATAAGTATAATAACTACACCTGTACAATACCCACAATAAGTATAATACCTACACATGTACAATACCCACAATGAGTGTAATAACTACACATGTAGAAAACCCACAATAAGTATAACTACACCTGTACAATACCCACAATAAGTATAATAACTACACACGTACAATACCCACAATGAGTATAATAACTACACCTGTACAATACCCACAATAAGTATAACTACACCTGTACAATACCCACAATAAGTATAATAACTACACATGCAATACCCACAATAAGTGTAATAACTACACCTGTACAATACCCACAATAAGTATAATAACTACACCTGTACAATACCCACAATAAGTATAACTACACCTGTGCAATACCCACAGTAATTATAATAACTACACCTGTACATTACCCACAATAAGTATAATAACTACACCTGTACAATACCCACAATAAGTATAATAACTGCACATGTACAATACCCACAATAAGTATAACTACACCTGTACAATACCCACAATAAGTATAATAACTACACCTGTACAATACCCACAATAAGTATAATAACTACACCTGTACAATACCCACAATAAGTATAATAACTACACATGTACAATACCCACAATAAGTATAATAATTACACATGTACAATACCCACAATAAGTATAATAACTACACCTGTACAATACCCACAATAAGTATAATAACTACACCTGTACAATACCCACAATAAGTATAACTACACCTGTACAATACCCACAATAAGTATAATAACTACACCTGTACAATACCCACAATAAGTATAATAACAACACCTGTACAATACCCACAATAAGTATAATAACTACACCTGTACAATACCCACAATAAGTATAACTACACCTGTACAATACCCACAATAAGTATAATAACTACACCTGTACAATACCCACAATAAGTATAATAACTACACCTGTACAATACCCACAGTAATTATAATAACTACACCTGTACATTACCCACAATAAGTATAATAACTACACCTGTACAATACCCACAGTAATTCTAATAACTACACCTGTACAATACCCACAATAAGTATAATAACTACACCTGTACAATACCCACAATAATTATAATAACTACACCTGTACAATACCCACAATAAGTATAATAACTACACCTGTACAATACCCACAATAAGTATAACTACACCTGTACAATACCCACAATAAGTATAACAACTACACCTGTACATTACCCACAGTAATTATAATAACTACACCTGTACAATACCCACAATAAGTATAATAACTACACATGTACAATACCCACAATAAGTATAACTACACCTGTACAATACCCACAATAAGTATAATAACTACACATGTACAATACCTACAATAAGTATTACTACACCTGTACAACACCCACACTAAGTATAACTACACCTGTACAATACCCACAATAAGTATAATAACTACACCTGTACAATACCCACAATAAGTATAATAACTACACCTGTACAATACCCACAATAAGTATTACTACACCTGTACAATACCCACAATAAGTATAATAACTACACCTGTACAATACCCACAATAAGTATAATAACTACACCTGTACAATACCCACAATAAGTATTACTACACTTGTACAATACCCACAATAAGTATAATAACAACACCTGTACAATACCCACAATAAGTATAATAACTACACCTGTACAATACCCACAATAAGTATAATAACTACACCTGTACAATACCCACAATAAGTATAATAACTACACCTGTACAATACCCACAATAAGTATTACTACACTTGTACAATACCCACAATAAGTATAATAACAACACCTGTACAATACCCACAATAAGTATAATAACTACACCTGTACAATACCCACAATAAGTATAATAACTACACCTGTACAATACCCACAATAAGTATAATAACTACACCTGTACAATACCCACAATACTTATAATAACTACACCTGTACAATACCCACAATAAGTATAATAACTACACCTGTACAATACCCACAATAAGTATAATAATTACACCTGTACAATACCCACAATAAGTATAATAACTACACCTGTACAATACCCACAATAAGTATTACTACACCTGTACAATACCCACAATAAGTATAATAACTACACCTGTACAATACCCACAATAAGTATAATAACTACACCTGTACAATACCCACAATAAGTATTACTACACTTGTACAATACCCACAATAAGTATAATAACAACACCTGTACAATACCCACAATAAGTATAATAACTACACCTGTACAATACCCACAATAAGTATAATAACTACACCTGTACAATACCCACAATAAGTATAATAACTACACCTGTACAATACCCACAATAAGTATTACTACACTTGTACAATACCCACAATAAGTATAATAACAACACCTGTACAATACCCACAATAAGTATAATAACTACACCTGTACAATACCCACAATAAGTATAATAACTACACCTGTACAATACCCACAATAAGTATAATAACTACACCTGTACAATACCCACAATACTTATAATAACTACACCTGTACAATACCCACAATAAGTATAATAACTACACCTGTACAATACCCACAATAAGTATAATAATTACACCTGTACAATACCCACAATAAGTATAATAACTACACCTGTACAATACCAACAATAAGTATAACTACACCTGTACAATACCCACAATAAGTATAATAACTACACATGTACAATACACACAATAAGTATAATAACTACACCTGTACAATACCCACAATAAGTATAATTACACCTGTACAATACCCACAATAAGTATAACTACACCTGTACAATACCCACAATAATTATAACTACATCTGTACAATACCCACAATAAGTATAACTACACCTGTACAATACCCACACTAAGTATAACTACACCTGTCCAAAACCCACAATAAGTATAATAACTACACCTGTACAATACCCACAATAAGTATAATAACTACACATGTACAATACCCACAATGAGTGTAATAACTACACATGTACAATACCCACAATAAGTATAACTACACCTGTACAATACCCACAATAAGTATAATAACTACACACGTACAATACCCACAATGAGTATAATAACTACACATGTACAATACCCACAATAAGTGTAATAACTACACCTGTACAATACCCACAATAAGTATAATAACTACACCTGTACAATACCCACAATAAGTATAACTACACCTGTGCAATACCCACAGTAATTATAATAACTACACCTGTACATTACCCACAATAAGTATAATAACTACACCTGTACAATACCCACAATAAGTATAATAACTGCACATGTACAATACCCACAATAAGTATAACTACACCTGTACAATACCCACAATAAGTATAATAACTACACCTGTACAATACCCACAATAAGTATAATAACTACACCTGTACAATACCCACAATAAGTATAATAACTACACATGTACAATACCCACAATAAGTATAATAACTACATATGTACAATACCCACAATAAATATAATAACTACACCTGTACAATACCCACAATAAGTATAATAACTACACCTGTACAATACCCACAATAAGTATAACTACACCTGTACAATACCCACAATAAGTATAATAACTACACATGTACAATACCCACAATAAGTATAATAACTACACATGTACAATACCCACAATAAGTATAATAACTGCACATGTACAATACCCACAATAAGTATAACTACACCTGTACAATACCCACAATAAGTATAATAACTACACCTGTACAATACCCACAATAAGTATAATAACTACACCTGTACAATACCCACAATAAGTATAATAACTACACATGTACAATACCCACAATAAGTATAATAACTACATATGTACAATACCCACAATAAATATAATAACTACAGCTGTACAATACCCACAATAAGTATAATAACTACACCTGTACAATACCCACAATAAGTATAATAACTACACATGCACAATACCCACAATAAGTATAATAACTACACCTGTACAATACCCACAATAAGTATAATAACTACACCTGTACAATACCCACAATAAGTATAACTACACATGTACAATACCCACAATAAGTATAACTACACCTGTACAATACCCACAATAAGTATAATAACTACACATGTACAATACCCACAATAAGTATAATAACTACACCTGTACAATACCCACAGTAAGTATAATAACTACACCTGTAAAATACCCACAATAAGTATAATAACTACACCTGTACAATACCCACAGTAAGTATAATAACTACACCTGTACAATACCCACAATAAGTATAATAACTACACCTGTACAATACCCACAATAAGTATAACTACACCTGTACAATACCCACAATAAGTATAATAACTATACCTGTACAATACCCACAATAAGTATAATAACTACACATGTACAAAGTACACTTTTTAGGAGATGACCATATTGCTTGTAAGGAAGAGAGCAGAAAAAAACAAGTCATTTTAACTACAAACAGAAATGAATTATTTTGCTGTTAATTGTATTCTAGGCACACAAATTGTCTGTTTTACTGGCACAGACAGTAAATGACATCTCCTACTGGCCCACATGCTTGAAATCCATACAGCTAGAGGGCATTCGTTCATGTGTGCCACATAGATAACATTGTAGTCAAGCCCATGGAGTTACTTAAAAGAGTACACTGACTAGATAAAATGCAAGTCTGACAAAAGAACTGAAATAAGGCGGCAGTCTGTAGAGGCTTGTATACAAGGTAATCACAGAGGTAAAAAATTGTATTATTATAACTGTGTTGGTTAAGCAAAATTGGGGAATGGGTAATAAATGGATTATCTATCTTATTAAACAATACAAAATCTGGAGTAGACTGTCCCTATAAAAGGCTTTAAATCATGGGTTTGTATTTTACTAGCAAAAAAGTGTGTCATCACTGCTAAAAAAAATAATAACATACAAACATAGCAGCTAAAACCGATAAATTATTACTCTTTGTCACTGGCATATTTCAATTTTGTGCTGCCTAGGAACTCAAAAGTCAGCTGTCCTCCTCCCCCAAGGTTTTAGGCTTTTTGACCATAACACTTTTTAGTGAGGGAGTAATGTGATTTTCCTTTCTGGCATTTCTAAAATAAAAATATGCCCCTGCTCTGTGTATAATACTATCACTCGCCTAGACTATATGATTGCTTGTCTGGCAGTTAAGATGGCTATGTGATTGCTTTGTGTGTGTTAAATACTACTCACTACCCGTCCTCACGCCACCTAAGATCCAACTATAACCTGCTCCTTGCATCTTCTAACATCATCTCTTCCCACACTAGACTGTAGGACTTCTCTTGTGCGGCACCAAACCTCTGGACCGCACTTTCTTGCGCTGTCAGACTTTCCCCTAATTTGTCTTCTTTTAAACGCTCCCTAAAGACATCTTTGTTCAAGCAAGCCTAACAACCAACTCAGTAACTAACGAATTCCACTTAGATAATAATTACCCTTATCTAACTCTGTATTAACGTCATTCTCATCCTTGCAGCCTCACCTTCTTTTTCTAACCCCCTACCCTTCTAGATGTAAGTTCCCACATAAATAGGGTCCTTAATTCCTCTTGTATTTGTTTGAGATATGTTGTCTTGCCTCTTACAAGTATTGTATCATTGTTTTACATTTATAAGTTGTACCCATGGACAGCACTGCAGAATTTGTTGGCGCTGGGTCAGTGGCGTATTTAGGTTTTGTGCTGCCCTAGGCACTCACAATTCTGCTACTCCAAAGTAAATTATCAGCAGGAATTACAAAACTCTTACATACACACATAAACAAACACTAAGGCCTAGATTTGGAGTTTTGCGTTAGAAGGGGTGCGTTAGCTACGCGTGCTTTTTTTTGGCCGCACCTTTTAAATACCGCTGGTATTTAGAGTTCACAGAATGGCTGCGTTAGGCTCCAAAAAAGGAGCGTAGAGCATAATTTACTGCCACTGCAACTCTCAATACCAGCGGTGCTTACGGAGGCGGCCAGCTTCAAAAACGTGCTCGTGCGCGATTCCCCCATAGGAAACAATGGGACAGTTTGAGCTGAACAAAAAACCTAACACCTGCAAAAAAGCAGCGTTCAGCTCCTAACGCGGCCCCATTGTTTCCTATGGGGAAACTCTTCCTATGTCTGCACCTAACACCCTAACATGTACCCCGAGTCTAAACACCCCTAACCTTACACTTATTAACCCCTATTCTGCCGCTGCCGCTATCGCTGACACCTGCATATTTTTTTTAACCCCTAATCTGCCGCTCCGTACACCGCCGCAACCAACATTATACCTATGTACCCCTAATCTGCTGCCCCTAACACCGCCGACCCCTATATTATATTTATTAACCCCTAATCTGCCCCCCACAACGTCGCCGCCAGCTACCTACAATAATTAACCCCTAATCTGCCGACCGGACCTCACCGCTACTATAATAAAGTTATTAACCCCTAATCCGCCTCACTCCCGCCTCAATAACGAAATAAAATAATTCTTATTAAATAAATTATTCCTATTTAAAGCTAAATACTTACCTGTAAAATAAACCCTAATATAGCTACAATATAACGAATAATTATATTGTAGCTATTTTAGGATTAATATTTATTTTACAGGCAACTTTGTATTTATTTTAACCAGGTACAATAGCTATTAAATAGTTAATAACTATTTAATAGCTACCTAGTTAAAATAATTACAAAATTACCTGGAAAATAAATCCTAACCTAAGTTACAATTAAACCTAACACTACACTATCAATAAATTACTTAAATAAAATAGGATTTATTTTCCAGGTAATTTTGTAATTATTTTAACTAGGTAGCTATTAAATAGTTATTAACTATTTAATAGCTATTGTACCTGGTTAAAATAATTACAAAGTTGCCTGTAAAATAAATATAAATCCTAAAATATCTACAATATAATTATTATTTATATTGTAGCTATATTAGGGTTTATTTTACAGGTAAGTATTTAGCTTTAAATAGGAATAATTTATTTAATAAGAGTTAATTTATTTTGTTAGATTTAAATTATATTTAATTTAGGGGGGTGTTAGTGTTAGGGTTAGACTTAGCTTTAGGGGTTAATACATTTATTATAGTAGCGGTGAGGTCCGGTCGGCAGATTAGGGGTTAATAATTGAAGTTAGGTGTCGGCGATGTTAGGGAGGACAGATTAGGGGTTAATACTATTTCTTATAGGGTTATTGAGGCGGGAGTGAGGCGGATTAGGGGTTAATAACTTTATTATAGTAGCGGTGAGGTCCGGTCGGCAGATTAGGGGTTAATTATTGTAGGTAGCTGGCGGCGACGTTGTGGGGGGCAGAATAGGGGTTAATAAATATAATATAAGGGTCGGCGGTGTTAGGGGCAGCAGATTAGGGGTACATAGGGATAACATAGGTTGCGGCGGTGTACGGAGTGGCAGATTAGGGGTTAATAATAATATGCAGGGGTCAGCGATAGCGGGGCGGCAGATTAGGGGTTAATAAGTGTAAGGTTAGGGGTTAATAAATATAATATAGGGGTCGGCGGTGTTAGGGGCAGCAGATTAGGGGTACATAAGTATAACGTAGGTGGCGGCGGTGTGCGGTCGGCAGATTAGGGGTTAAAAAAATTTAATAGAGTGGCGGAGATGTGGGGGGGCCTCGGTTTAGGGGTACATAGGTAGTTTATAGGTGTTAGTGTACTTTAGAGCACAGTAGTTAAGAGCTTTATGAACCGGCGTTAGCCTAGAAAGCTCTTAACTCCTGTTTTTTTTCTGCGGCTGGAGTTTTGTCGTTAGATTTCTAACGCTCACTTCAGCCAAGACTCTAAATACCGGCGTTAGAAAGATCCCATTGAAAAGATAGGATACGCAATTGGCGTAGGGGGATCTGCGGTATGGAAAAGTCGCGGCTGCAAAGTGAGCGTTAGACCCTTTAATGACTGACTCCAAATACCAGCGGGCGGTAAAAACCAGCGTTAGGAGCCTCTAACGCTGGTTTTGACGGCTACCGCAAAACTCTAAATCTAGGCGTAAGTGTGTGGTAACCCAAGCGCTATAAAATCGGCCTAAAGCTCACTACCGAATAAGTCCCCTAGTGGACTACAAAAGGATAACAGTAAAACAGATATGGAGTGAGCGCTAAAGCAAGCTTAATAGGCTAAAAAGATGATGAATGTAGGAGGAGATGGTCACTAATAATTCAATGAGCTAAAACGATATAGTACTGATCTCAATATTAAAAGATGTACAATTTGACAGAGCTCCTGCTCTTTCAACTAATGTAAAGTTATCTTATTGTGCCCTAACAGGCGAGTTTTTACACCAAGGAATATATTGCAGCTTGTGTGGCTGCCTGGCTTCGGTGGAGCAAGATCTGACACCGCACAGACCTCTCTAAGACTCGAGAGTGAGCCGCACCGGATCCGGGTGAGCTGGGAGCCGCATCTACTTCAGGGCCCTGAAGCTATTCCCAACTAGCGGCCAGCTCACTTAGCTCTGCACTAAATATACAGCCACACCGCACTTAGCTCCGGAGGGTCAGGGATCCGCTCCGGAGCTCAGCCGACCGCACTGCAGCTGTCCTGAAAGAGGCACTTGGACGCCATAGAGAAAATCCTACCCTGCCCGGAGATACACCGCCCGCAGTGAGTAACAGCTTGTAAGCACACAGACAGAGGGCATAAGACAGGCATAAAAGGGGGCATATAATCCTGCTGAACACTAAAGGGGATAAGAAAGATACTAAAAAGGGAATAAAAGAGAAAACAAAAAAAAACAGAAAAAGGCGCCAAAGTCCGCCATCTTCCCTCCTTCTCCCTGCCGTTCTACAACGGCTGTGTAAACCACTATTAGGGGACACCTCGCCACAGCTCTTCCCCAGTGACAGATGGACATTTAAAATTGTCTGGTCTGGAAGCCTAATCAAATGATTTAACTGTGAACAGGCAGCTACCACTTTGCCTTAAAAGTTTTTTTTTCTATCCCAGTCTGCTACGCATCTATTGCTATTTTACCTTCAGCTTTATTGTAAAGACCAGCAATGATACAAACGTTCAAGTACATATAGACATTAACTTTGACAGGTGCATAGAACTGGCTTTTGTTCTACATAGAGATCTACAACAAAATATTTGCTAGCTGAGACTCTCTCTACCTGGTTGGCAGCCATAGGCCTGCCTAGCTCTCCGCAAATCCAAAGACTCACTCACATATATATTTATCACATGGCTCATATATTACACTGCTCAGAACGCCCATACTGCTAAAGAGAACTTTTTGCTACTCAATGTTAGACGTTCTTGGTGCTCTAATTGTTAAAGTGATATAGGACCTGCTTAGACTTTCCACCAGATAGGGTCACTGTTAATAAAGGGTGCTTTTTGTATAAACTAGCAGAGCTCTCAGGTTGATAACCATCTCACAACAGAGAGTGATTTTTACCACAAACGCAGCTTTGCCTGTTTTTCAATCTAACTTTCAGTGTTCTCAGCTAGTCCCCTCCATCCTTTCCCGCAGGTGCAAGGTACCTGTGGGTCATACCCTCTGACCCTTTACCGACTTGGCCAATAGGAGGCATATCCCTAGGGGGGGACAGTGCAACCGAGAGATCCTACCCGGTAAACTTCTACTTACCCACCCGACCGGCATTTAAATCTGAAGAAAGCCTCACTCTGGATTTTTACTCATTAACTCATCACTTCAATATCTGGCTATGATCCTACTTTTGATGGTCCACATGGCTCACAGCATGCACTAAGAGGTGGGGGGTCCGCTGGGCCGAGGCATAAGATGACTAACTAAAGGAATGTGATCTTAGAAACTGGTCCTAAACACCTTATCGAGGGATCTCTGCCTAATTGTACTACTTTACACTGTTGTTCTTCTGTTAAAACCTCACTATTTCTATCATGCCACAGGGCTCTCGGAGGAAGACCGCTAATCCCTCAGAATATAGAAAATCAGTGGCAGATCACTTCAAAGCTAAGTCTGCGGCTGGGAAACCTACGCCCGAACTTAACACCCCACAACAACTGTTGGGAAGCAGCCCTGATATGGCGGAAGCTGCAGGAATGGAAAACAGCATCCCTGGCTCCGTAGCTTCAGATATTGTCACTACCCTCACTCAGAGGATGAACTCCCTCCAGGAATCCCTTACCAAAGCTATCAGGAGTTCTACGGCAGATCTCAGGAGAGATATTGGAGTCATCAGCGAACATATTGACGTTCTAGAAAAGAAACAAGACGACCTAACGGTAGAACAGGGGAACCTGGCTAATCACTCACAAGTACTAGTCGACATGCTAGATACGGTCGAAGCTAAGATGGCGGACATGGAAGATCGTTCCCGCAGGAACAATTTGAGATTTAGAGGTGTTCCCGAAGAAATTACTCCATCTGAACTTGGAAAATACCTTATTGAGCTGTGTGAAATACTTCATGCTCCAGGATTCCCTAATGAAACTTTAATAGACAGAGTACATAGACTCCCCAAAGGGAGGAATGTCTCAGCGGAGAAACCAAGAGATGTGATCTCTAGATTCCACTATTTCACATATAAAGAGCAAATCCTCAGAGCCATGTTCCAACGTCCCACTTTGCCTAACAGATTTGAGTCCATACAAATATTTCCAGACCTGTCTCAGTACACGGTGCAAAAAAGAGGCACCTTCCGAGAGGTTACGAAGTTACTGAGACAGATGGGAATTAAATACAGGTGGGGATATCCCACTAAGCTGCTGATTCAAAAGGATGGCCGATTTTACACTGCTGATACTCCAGACAAGGGTCAACTTCTCCTCAAAGGATGGGCCAAAAACACTAGCCAAACCAGAGAAAATGGCTCCCCCATCCCTAAAGAAGTGGAACAAAACACCACCTCCTCCTCTATTCTGAGACCAACAGCATTTGAGTGGAGGCCTCTTGCTCAGAGAAAGGCCTCATCTAAAAGGCAGAACTAAACGTCACAACAGCCCTCAACAGACGGAACAGAAGATCCCTTGGATGATGAGGATTGATAAGTATACCTTTCATTACTAAATGTTCCTTGTTATCATGCTCTATAGGGGAATGTTTTGTTTATTTCCCAGTTATATAATTGTGCGAAGAAAGAAATGTTTTATTGCAAGACTAAGAGACATTTAGTCCCATCCAAGGGAAAGTTGCGAGGTCATGGACATACTATAAGAGACTCTTTGCCCTAGTTATCACAGTCCTGATTTGGTACTAACAACGAAAATGTTTGAGTTATATAATTCCTTTGTAATGTTCATGATTACTTTTACTATCTCAGCTGTTAATTGCAGGAACTGGTGAGCCTTATTTAGAGGGCTTATGCAAAGAAATGTTACAAGGCCAAGGACATATAATAAGAGACTATTTACTCCAGTTATCATGACCCTAATTTGCTCCTGACAGAGAAAACCCCTGAGTACTATGTTTCTCTTGCAATGTTTAAAGTTATCATTTAACATTACTTATGATGGTTGCAAGTATTGCTGAGCCTTATTTGGAAGGCCCATGTTCACTTTCTATTATACGTGCCTGTAGAACTGAAGTATGTAATACCCAGCAAATTTGACCTTTGTAATGTTCATGATTATTATTGCCAACTCAGCTGGCTGTTGCAGGAACTGGTGGGCCTTGTTTAGAGGGTTTATGCAAAGAAATGTTACAGGGCCAGGGACACAATAAGAGACTCTTTACCCCAGTTATCGTGACCCTAATTTGATGCTAACAGCAAAAATCCTTGAGTTTTATGTTTCTTTTGCAATGTTTCTGGGTGCCATTTAACATTATTTATGCTGGTTGTCAATATTGCTGAGCCTTATTTAGAAGGCTTATGTTCACTTTCTATTATGTGTGCCTGTAGAATTGAAGTATGTAATACCTAGCAAATTTGCATAATTTCGAGGATGATAGGACTTGCCTTGTTGTGTTTTAGGGCTCCTGTCACATGTCAAGACCTGCATTAACGTCCTTCGCCCTCTCAGATGCTTATGTCTAGCTGTATTAAATTTCAACCCACTAAGTCCTGTGGACATGCTTACACCAGGTAGGCTCACTCACTAGATGCTGACAGAGGCACAAGGGCAGCCAAACATGAGACCAGTTAAGCTAGCGGCATTTAAATTTAGGATTAGAGGCTCTAGGCGATTGGTACGTCAGAGCCTGACGGGTGGGCCATAACATACCAGGTTTAGCTCTCGCACTCACCAGGCACCTTTTCCTCCCAGCTAGTGCGGGAGGTAGTGATCCGCTCAAAAACCAGGAACAAAAGAACATGGCACTAGCAGAATTATAGTTACATATCAAAATATTTTTTCATTATAGATATAATGAGCCTGATTCTAGTGAGGAGAAAATGGTCAATACGCTCCTAGTAAGGCCCCACTTACATACAATTAACTATAGATAGTTCACCAGGCTGTACCTGAGGCCCAACATATACAGTAAAGACACTTGGTTATTCACTTCTTGGCCCTAGTCCACCTGGTCTGGAACTGAGATTGAGAGACACCACCTGTTAGTAATACTCTGTGAGACCCCTTAGCCCACCAAGCGGGAAAATGAGAATTTTTAGTCATGTTGTGAAAGTCTTTTCCAGCTTAGGTTTTCAAATACCAAATTGTTCCGTATTGAAGAAGGACCCTACTAACCTCTTCTTGTTTCATGTTATTTATATCATAAGTGGATACTAATAAGTAGGATGTTTGACCAGAGCAATAATGTCTGATCCAAACTGCAGAGAAAACATTACAGACAAATGTATATTTGAAAAAGTTCTTGCTGTAACTAGCTATGTTTTTTGGGCTTATTACAACATCATATCATCTCATCTCGCACTTATGTCTAAAAAATTGTTGTTATGATTAGATATTGTTAACGGGATCATTAAGACGTCATATTGGCTTGTCTGATATTCACTCTTTCTCTTACTGACAATTACACCCCTAACCGAGTACAGACAGATCCCACCTAAAGTCCACGTACCCCCTTTCCTCATGACTCACTTGATAACACTAGCCCATATAGGTATATCGAATGGGTCCTGTCTATTTGAGACATGGGACCCCTTATCACGGGGTCTGGTATGACTTTACTTTCTCTCCTATCTATAATTACAGCAGTGAATTAGGGATATAGAAAATAAAGAGAGAAAGAGAGAGAAATGAGATGGGAACAAAAGAAAACCCTACTTGATGACATCCCCTATACCCCCTCACCTAGGGACCTCACCCTCCCCTCCTTTTTTGCTTTTTCTCCCTTATCCTTTTGGACACCAGTCCATACGATCGTCAGACTGTATCTCTCCACCCCCCCAAGGGTAACACCATAGCTTACCGAAAGTAAGCAAAAGAACACAGATTCAATCGCATTTCCTAAGTGACTGATTGCTCATATCCTCATAACTGAGGATCAGACGACTATAAGCAAACCACACTTGCCTTACTTCTTTGTTGACTCCTGGTCTATGAACAACATCACAAATTCTAGCATATGCAGTTGCCCATGGTCTGACCATGATGCTGTCGTAATGTCGATTGACATGGAGAGGTCTACATTGATCAGACCGTCATGGAAACTTCCAAAATTCTTGTGGGAAGATGCATCCTTCGTTCCAGAATTGGTAGACAAGATAGAGGAATTTCTGGAGGCAAACAGACCTAATCAGACCTCGCACCAAATCAGATGGGCAGCCTTAAAGGCCTATATCAGGGGGTTCTGTATCGCAAAGACATCTAGTATTAAAAAAAAGTGGGGAGCCCCACTGGGTAAACTAACCTGCGACCTGAGGACGAGAGAACTGCAAAATAAACTAGCTCCTACGGCTAGTCTATCCAATGAGATTCTAAATTTAAAATCACAAATTAAGAACCTAGAAGTGGAAAAATTTAAACGAGCCCTTTCGAGATTCAAAATGGTTATGTACTCCAAAAGCAATAAAGCAGGCTCGATGTTAGCGAACAAATTGAAACAGAGACTGGCGTGCTCCCGGATACCATACCTTGTCCTCGGGGGACAAAAGGTGTGTGCCCCTGAGGACATAGGGAAGGCCTTCGCGGACTTCTACGAGCGCCTCTATAGTATTGACTCACACGAGAGGCCTACAGTGGTACCTCCTCAGGCCATTTCCTCCTTTTTGGAGAAATTAAATCTGCCCGTACTCTCAGAGGAGGATAAAGACAAGCTAATTGCACCTATCACTGAGATAGAAATTGGATTGGCAATTAAGCAGTTAAAAAATGATAAAGCCCCGGGCCCTGACAGGTTCCCGGGGCAACTCTATAAAAAGTTACAGACACAGCTTAAACCTGTACTATGCCACGCTTACAATGAAATTAGATCAGAGGGACGGATATTAAAAGAATATCTTGAAGCGACTATCGTCGCGATACCTAAGCCAGGTAAAGATCCATCCCATTGCAGCAATTTTCACCCTATTTCGCTCATTAACGTGGACACAAAACTATACTCTAAAATTCTCACGGATAGACTGTCCCCCTTGCTGCCGTCGCTGATCGATACAGATCAAGTTGGCTTTGTTTGCGGCCGGCAGGGACCGGACAATACGAGACGACTGATTTCTATCTTCTCTGAAGCAAAGAGGCAGGCCACCCCCCTTCTGGCCCTGTCACTAGATGCCGAAAAGGCGTTTGACAGGGTCAGATGGGAGTACATGTGGAGGGTCTTGGAGACGTTTGGTTTCCCATCCGAGGCTATCACCATGATCAGAGCCCTATATTCCTGTCCAAGTGCCAGGGTGAGAGGGCTGGGCTTTTGCTCCCCCTCCTTTGACATCTCTAATGGAACCAGGCAGGGTTGCCCACTGTCCCCCTTGTTATTTGCCCTGGTCATGGAACCATTAGTGGAGGCGATTCGTGTATCGCCTACTATTGAGGGGGTGCAGGTGGGCCCCTGCCAGGAAAAGATTGCGTTATACGCAGATGACGTCACCCTCTTTCTCACGAACCCTTAGTGCTCAGCTCCGGCAGTTTTTACCACCTTAGCACAGTTTAGTCTATTGAGCTACTACAAGATAAACATGTCGAAAACGGAGGCATATAGTATCAATATACCTAGCGAGCAGCTCTTAAACCTGCGGGAAACGTATGATTTTCACTGGTCCACAACGTCCATTAAACATCTTGGCATCCAGTTGAGTGCGGACATAGATGGTATTCTATCTCTAAACTTTGATCCTCTAATCACTGAACTGCAGTCTTTAACTCACAGATGGGACTTCAAGGAAGTCTCCTGGATGGGACGTATAGCTACGGTGAAAATGTCGCTACTTCCTAAGGTGCTATACCTATTTCGATGTATTCCGTTGAATATTCCACATGGCACCTTACAGCAAATCCACCGGCTCTTTATTAACTATGTTTGGGGGAAAAAGACACCTCGGATTGGCTATAAAACCATGCAGAGAGAGTTCTCTGGAGGTGGAGTGGCTTTTCCAAACATATTTCTTTACTATGAGGCTGCCAGATTATCGCAGATCACGGCCTGGGGCTCTGTTAGAGAGAAACCGAAATGGTTCAAACTTGAGGAATTATACCTACCTGAGGGCTTGGATCTTCCGAGTGTTCTGTGGGTTCACAGACACAAGCAACTAGTTGACAAGGTTATTAACCCTATAGTACAGCAAAATATTAAAATGTGGCACAAGCTCAGACATCATACAGAAGTTGCCCCACACCCCTCGCCGATTCATCAGATGAGAGGTCTTCTATGGGACCTCCCAAATATCCATGTCGAATTTTGGATACAACATAATTTTGAGCTGGTGGAGCACTTATTTTCTAATGGTAAGCTTATGACGGTTCACCAAGTACTCGACTTACTGAGGGGATCTCCCCTATGGCTTTACTTTGAATGTTGTAGGGTACTCAGCTTGCTCCGCTCCTGGAAATTTGGGACCCAGGATCTCAGATCCCATTCTAAATGGGAAGAGAGATGGCTGCATGAGATGGGAACGGTAAAACCTCTTACATTCCACTACAAAGCCCTCCTACAAGATCATTCGGTGGGCCTTCCAAGCCAAATCAAAATGTGGTGTAGGGAACTGGCTTTAAACATATCAGACAAAGAGCTGAAAGATGAGATCCAACTGACAAAAAAAACGATTCACTGCATAACGATTTTTGAAAGCTACATGAAACTTATGCTGCAATGGTATAGAGTGCCTACCAAACTGTCGAAAATGTTCCCTAGCGTATCCTCAGAGTGTTGGAGACTATGTGGAGGAGAATGCTCCAACTCTCATGTGTGGTGGTCATGCCCAAAGATCCAAGATCTCTGGAGGGACGTTGAGACGCTTTTCCACTCTATGAACCTGACTATACAACTGACGCCAAGCTTAGCCCTTTTCCATATCTTAGATAAAGCCCTCCCTAAATGCATCAAGCAATTGGTGATCTATGTGATGGCAGCCACTAAGCTCTGCATTGCTAGAGCATGGAAGCGAGTTGCTCCACCTACAATATCGGATGTTTGCGAGGTAATACAATACTTAGCTAACATGGAGAAATTTGCGTATGGCTCACTGGAACGCATGGAGGACTACTGGGCAATATGGGAAGACTGGATCCAGATCCAGTAGACCCAAATATTACCTCATGCCGTTGTCTTTTCCCTGTCAGTAACGCAGACATCTGAGCCCGGGGACACAGTGCACAAGCTGTTATAACCCCTCCCTTTTTTTTTTCTCTCTCTCCTTCCTCCTCCCCCTTACCTTCTACAATACTATTGCCATTACCACCCCCTCTTTTCTGTTTCCTCTTACCTCATCCCCCTTTTTCACCCAGATTTTTCCCACCACCTCCCATGAGATGACTCCCTAGCCCTTTTTCCTTTGACCTATCCCCCCCCCACACAACACTACTGAATAACCAAGTTTAACTAGAGCTCGTCCTGATACTTGAGATGTGTGGTTCTATTTGTCACTTACAACCCTCTACCACAGAAGCTAGATTCACATTTCATTATTTGAGATCCCTATGAAACCTGAGGATACTTCTTAACTAATATCTAGAAATATACATCTTGTTTAAAGTATACCTGAATGTTTATCACTCAGCAATATGCCTAGACGCTATTTGTCAAATCTTTGTACTCACTTTGATGTTTTTTGTGGAAAATAATTTTTTCCTTTTTGTTTATTGACTGTATGTACTTTTGGTTCTCAATAAAAAATCTTTTAAAACCAAAAAAAAAAAAAAAAAAAAAAATGTACAATTTATTAAAATGCATATAGACAAAAACAGGTATTAAACATAGAAATAGTTAAAAAAAAACCTAGCATGGATCCATGTAATAGCTAAAATAAGCTACATTCATCATCTTTTTAGCCTATTAAGCTTGCTTTAGCGCTCACTCCATATCTGTTTTACACATAAACAAACACATGCATACACATACATAGTCACAGACACAGTGAGTTATACAGATACACACTGACACGTGCGCACACACACATATATTTATATATATATATATATATATAGTATCCCACAAAAGTGAGTACACCCCTCACATTTTTGTAAATATTTTATTATATCTTTTCATGTGACAACACTGAAGAAATGACACTTTGTTACAATGTAAAGTAGTGAGTGTACAGCCTGTATAACTGTAAATTTGCTGTCCCCTCAAAATAACAACACACAGCCATTACTGTCAAAACCCTTGGCAACCAAAGTGAGTACACCCCAAAGTGGAAATGTCCAAATTGGGCCCAAAGTTTCAATATTTTGTGTGACTACCATTATTTTCAAGCTCTGCCTTAACCCTCTTGGGCATGGAGTTTACCAGAGCTTCACAGGTTGCCACTGGAGTCCTCTTCCACTCCTCCATGACGACATCACAGAACTGGTGGATGTTAGAGAGCTTCCACTCCCCCACCTTCCATTTGAGGATGCCCCACAGATGCTCAATAGGGTTTAGGTGTGGAGATATGCTTGGCCAGTCCATCACCTTTACCCTCAGCTTATTTAGCAAGGCAGTGGTTGTCTTGGAGGTGTGTTTGGGGTCTTTATCATGTTGGAATACTGCCCTGCGGCCCAGTCTCTGGAGTGAGGGGTTCATGCTCTGCTTCAGTATGTCACAGTACATGGTGGCATTCATGGCTCCCTCAATGAACTGTAGCTCCCCAGTGCTGGCAGCACTCATGCAGGCCCAGACCATGACACTCCCACCAACATGCTTGACTGTATGCAAGACACACTTGTCTTTGTACTCCTCACCTGGTTGCTGCCACACACGCTTGACACCATCTAAATCAAATAATTTATCTTGGTCTCATCGGTCCACAGGACATGGTTCCAGTAATCTATGTCCTTAGTCTTCTTGTCTTCAGCAAACTGTTTTCTGGCTTTCTGGTGCATAATCTTTAGAATAGGCTTGTAAATATTCTTTTAAACTTCTTGACTCATAGCATTTATATTTAGTGAGCATATAGTGTTTTAAAATAGTATGTCTCAAGAGGAGATATTAGATGTCGATCTATACTTTAAATCCCAGCTAATATCTATAATGAGTAATTTTATTATACAGGATTTCTTGTAGTAATTGTGCAGTATAGAAACCATGGATGGTGTCTCAACACTTAAATATGTAAGATAGCACAAGTTTGCATGAATACCCCGATATAAACTGCAGTAATGAGATAGCAAAAAATAGATGAACACAGTAAGATTACTGGGAGTTCACGGAATGGAAAAATTACTCTTACCCAATCTATTATCTGGTTTGGGTGATCTCTAGGAAAAGGCCACTGAAGGGAGAGAGAGAGTAACCGGCTCCGTAGGCAGCAGCAGGAGTTCACGCTGAATGACTGTGTGACTCAGGAGGATGACGTCATAGCGAGCCAATGGGGTTGGAATCCGGACGCTGTGCACAGCTGACAGGTTAGTCTGAAGTGAGTCAAACAGGCAGATGGCGGTAGACTCCAATCCAAAGCAGAGGCTTAGAGGTGGCAAAGGGAACAGGCTGCTGAAGATAGTTGAATGCAGTAGAGTCCATTTCTGTTTATTGACCGGAAGTCAGTGAGTAGAAGCAGGGCAGGATGAAGCAAATGACATTTCAACACCAAGCCAGGTATTGAGGTAGGACGACCCTTAAATATTACAGGTAAGAAGAAGCTAACGCCTCTTAAAGGCACACAACGTTACAGTATGAGAGAGTGTGAGAGCGAGAACACCAAATTTAACACACCTGCTCCCCATTCATACTTGAGACCTTGTAACACTAATGACTCACATGACATCGGGGAGGGAAAATGGCTAATTGGGCCAAATTTGGACATTTCCACTTTGGGGTGTACTCACTTTTGTTGCCAATGGTTTAGACATTAATGGCTGTGTGTTGAGTTATTTTAAGGGGACAGCAAATTTACACAGTTATACAGGCTGTACGCTCACTACTTTACTTTGTAGCAAAGTGTCATTTCTTCAGTGTTGTCACATGAAAAGATATAATAAAATATTTACAAAAATGTGAGGGGTGTACTCACTTTTGTGGGATACTATATATATATATATATATATATATATATATATATATATATATATATATAAAACACTTCTCAACCACAATACTGAGTGCTGAAAGCCAACATATCTAAAGGCAGTAGCTAGCTGAATTAATTCAATTTTCAGTTTACCTCTAAACTGTAAGCTCCATGGGAAATATCTTATACCCCCTAGAATGTAAGCTCCTTTGGCAAAATCTCCCATTATATACTTGTTTAATACTTCTAAAATTGATGTACGCTTCATAGAAATATAGCCACGGGGCGTGTCCTAACAGCGGCTTAGTGAAGTCGCATCTTTCTGAAGCTCCAGGAGATTAGACAGTATTCCGCTGAATATTGTCAAATAACTACAGCAAATATCACTACTACAGTAGCTCATGAGCCTCTGAGCGACACAAGATATCATATTAATTTATTTGCTGTATATATGACCCAGGGGAAGGAAAAGGACATTTGAGGCCTGTCGCGGCGGCGACTATACAGGCAGCGTTCCCCCCCCGGATCCCCGGGGTATTTGGCAAGAACTGACTCTACATCAAAGCCGCACCAGGAATTGCAGCACCGTTTCTGGAAGCTTATAAGATAAACTATTTCCCTATCGGAATTAAGCCACCAAGCTATAATACCGCACAACACAGAGATGGATGACTTCATGGCGGACACGTGGGAAGAGGACCTATCTACTTCACAAGATCCAATGCTCCTTAGGCTGGAAATGATCTTCAAACCTTTATTAGACAAAGCGCCTACGGAGCAAGATCTCTATCTACTGATGAGCAGAGTTGCGCCAGAACAACCAAAGGTACCGGCACCTCAGCAGCATTCTCATTCGGGGTTCTGCCCCTCCTCAGGGTCCGGGAGGGCAGCTCAACCCGAGATACTAAGGGCAGATTTTTGCCAGCCGGCCTTACAATTAGGTACCTCTACCACGCTGTCAGACTCAGCAGAGACCAACGATCGTCCCTTTCAAAAGAGAGAGAGCATCCAAACTGAAGCCACGCACCTCCCATCACTGTGGAACAAGATGGCCACTGAACACGTTGCCTGCTACACATCAAGACCTGCACTGGTCTGGTCCGGAGACTATCTATTGGTACAATATGCTGAAGCGACTCATATAGAAAGCAACTGGGGTCCGTTTTACGATACGCTGCAACCCAGAGACGTTGACACAGCATGCTCAGTTAAATACTTAAACGGACGATGGGGGAGACTGAGACTGGCCCGGGATCCTGTGGGGGGCATCCAGGGTACAGTGAACTTGGCTCCAACTCAGCTTCTGGTCTTTAATGACCCTTTGGACGCTACCCCAGATTGTATGCCATATTGCGGAAGCCTCTCAGGGGGCTAAGCACTCAAATGCATGCCGCAACTACCAGCTAGTTTCAATCAGTTATGTAGTGGTCTCCGGAGTGTTTTATTTTACAAAATAGTAAGGTTTCATAACTCCATTATTTATTATCACCTCCTTTAACAGGTTTTGAGATATGTTGTTACTGTGTGTATACAATCTTTTGCAATCTCATAAAATAGTTTGCTTAGGTAGAAGTTAGCTGTGACTTTATTGCATGTTCTTTATCAGTTTTCATAGATAATTTAAAATGCTTATTTGGTATATGTTAAGGGCTCTGTTTGCTATGTGGAAATGTCATAATCTCAGGTAAGCCCATGTTCTAAAATGCTTTTGCCTGCAAAATACCACACAGTTACTTGAATCACACAGTTAACCGCTGTAATAACAGGATAGAGACTTGATATTAAATCAAGGCCACATCACTAACCAGCAGGATTTGAAACTTCCAGTAGTTTCCACCCATAAAATAATATAAAATTGAATAAGGTGGCAATCCTCCAAATATCCTATCTATAACTTAAATAAACATGGCATACTTTGAAATTGAGCTGCTGACCTTCCCTGCGCTCTCTGCGGCCGGGACCGCGTGGGGATGGGTCTTAGACTTAAGACTTAGTTAATGGCTTGACATAATTATTGGCATAATTATTGGGACATGTCACATAAAACCCCAAAGGTGCGTCACTGGTTTGCTGATGGTTTGTTATAGGTGAATCTTCTTAACAACTTACTTGCATATCATTGGTGCGGCTATATACTATATACTACATTATACTATATTTTATTATATCTGTGTATTATTATAATTTAAACTTTATGCCTAAACAGTTAGTTCTTGTATTTTGCATCTTGAATCTCATCATGGTTTTACTTGCTATGTTAGTGTAACAACTATTTTGTTTACTTTTTGTTTGATGCAAAATTTTATGTTCTGTGTGTTCTTGTTGTGCATATTATGTTGGATATATGCCCCTAGCACTCACCCATACTGATAATTATTGAACCAATAGCGTCCATCTTAATACAGGGGATGAAAATGAGGACTAAATCTCTCTAAACGCAAGTTTGTCAAATATGATTTTACTATCCACATGATTGTATAATGTGCTTATGTTGTAACTTGAAATTATATGTATTATCCTCAATAAAAATTTAATAAATAAAAAAGTAAACAGTGAATCGATAATGTAAGAAAAGATTCACTGTTTACATGAGGCTGCAAAAAAAAAAAAAAAATGTAAGAAATATAGCCACAAGAAATCTGATGCGTCTAGGCCAAAATACGCCCATGCGCTGGGTTAAAAATTCTCTCATCTCTCTGTTTTGTTACACACTCAGCTGGTAAGTAAGGATAAATCATGTAAGAGGGTTTATACACTAAAGGGGCAGATAACACTAAAATGTTTGTTGTTTTAAAAGATAGATAATCCCTTAATTACCCATTCCCGAGTTTTGCATAAGCAACACAGTTATAATAATACATGTTATACCTCTGTAATTACTTTGTATCTAAGCCTCTGCAGACTGCCCCTTATTTCAGTTATTTTGACAGACTTGCATTTTAACCAATCAGTGCTCACTCCTCAGTAAATTCACGTGCATGAGCTCAATGTTATCTTTATGAAACACATATACTAACGCCCTATAGTGGTGAAAAACGGTCAAAATGCATTTAGATTAGAGACGGCCTTCAAGGTCTAAGAAATTAGCATATGAGCCTCCTAGGTTTAACTTTCAAATAAGAATACCAAGAGAACAAAGCAAAATTGGTGATAAAAGTAAATTGGAAATTTGTTTAAAATGGCATGCCCTATCTGAATCATGAAAACATTTTTTGGACTTGACTGTCCCTTTACGTTCAATCCTGTATCTGTTCTGTACACAATTAGCCGGTAAATAATATGTACACCCTCTTACATGGTGTATCCTTAAGCTCACTCATCTCTCTGTTCTTTACACAATCAGTCAGTAAGTAATGTATACACCCTCTTACATGGTTTATCCTTAAGCTCACTCATCTCTCTGTTCTTTACACAATCAGTCAGTACATAATGTATACACCCTCTTACATGGTTTATCCTTAAGCTCACTCATCTCTCTGTTCTTTACACAATCAGTCAGTAAGTAATGTATACACCCTCTTACATGGTTTATCCTTAAGTTCACTCATCTCTCTGTTCTTTACACAATCAGTCAGTAAGTAATGTATACACCTCATCTCTCTGTCCTTTACACAATCAGCCAGTAAGTAATGTATACACCCTCTTACATGGTATATCCTTAAGCTCACTCATCTCTCTGTCCTTTACACAATCAGTCAGTAAGTAATGTATACACCCTCTTACATGGTATATCCTTAAGCTCACTCATCTCTCTGTTCTGTACACAATCAGTCAGTAAGTAATGTATACACCCTCTTACATGGTTTATCCTTAAGCTCACTCATCTCTCTGTTCTTTATACAATCAGTCAGTAAGTAATGTATACACCTTCTTACATGGTTTATCCTTAAGCTCACTCATCTCTCTGTTCTTTATACAATCAGTCAGTAAGTAATGTATACACCCTCTTACATGGTTTATCCTTAATCTCACTCATCTCTCTGTTCTGTACACAATCAGTCAGTAAGTAATGTATACACCCTCTTACATGGTTTATCCTTAAGCTCACTCATCTCTCTGTCCTTTACACAATCAGTCAGTAAGTAATGTATACACCCTCTTACATGGTTTATTCTTAAGCTCACTCATCTCTCTGTTCTGTACACAATCAGTCAGTAAGTAATGTATACACCCTCTTACATGGTTTATCCTTAAGTTCACTCATCTCTCTGTTCATTACACAATCAGTCAGTAAGTAATGTATACACCCTCTTACATGGTTTATCCTTAAGCTCACTCATCTCTCTGTTCTGTACACTATCAGCCGGTAAGTAATGTATACACCCTCTTACATGGTTTATCCTTAAGCTCACTCATCTCTCTGTTCTGTACACAATCAGTCAGTAAGTAATGTATACACCCTCTTACATGGTTTATCCTTAAGCTCACTCATCTCTCTGTTCTTTACACAATCAGTCAGTAAGTAATGTATACACCCTCTTACATGGTTTATCCTTAAGCTCACTCATCTCTCTGTTCTGTACACAATCAGCCGGTAAGTAATGTATACACCCTCTTATATGGTTTATCCTTAAGCTCACTCATCTCTCTGTTCTTTACACAATCAGTCAGTAAGTAATGTATACACCCTCTTACATGATTTATCCTTAAGCTCACTCATCTCTCTGTTCTTTACACAATCAGTCAGTAAGTTATGTATACACCCTCTTACATGGTTTATCCTTAAGCTCACTCATCTCTCTGTTCTTTACACAATCAGTCAGTAAGTAATGTATACACCCTCTTACATGGTTTATCCTTAAGCTCACTCATCTCTCTGTTCTGTACACAATCAGTCAGTAAGTAATGTATACACCCTCTTACATGGTTTATCCTTAAGCTCACTCATCTCTCTGTTCTTTACATAATCAGTCAGTAAGTAATGTATACACCCTCTTACATGGTTTATCCTTAAGCTCACTCATCTCTCTGTTCTGTACACAATAAGTCAGTAAGTAATGTATACACCCTCTTATATGGTTTATCCTTAAGCTCACTCATCTCTCTGTTCTTTACACAATCAGTCAGTAAGTAATGTATACACCTCATCTCTCTGTCCTTTACACAATCAGTCAGTAAGTAATGTATACACCCTCTTACATGGTTTATCCTTAAGCTCTCTCATCTCTCTGTTCTTTACACAATCAGTCAGTAAGTAATGTATACACCCTCTTACATGGTTTATCCTTAAGCTCACTCATCTCTCTGTTCTTTACACAATCAGTCAGTAAGTAATGTATACACCCTCTTACATGGTTTATCCTAAAGCTCACTCATCTCTCTGTTCTGTACACAATCAGTCAGTAAGTAATGTATACACGCTCTTACATGGTTCATTCTTAAGTTCACTCATCTCTCTGTTCTTTACACAATCAGTCAGTAAGTAATGTATACACCCTCTTACATGGTTTATCCTTAAGCTCACTCATCTCTCTGTTCTGTGCATAATCAGTCAGTAAGTAATGTATACACCCTCTTACATGGTTTATCCTTAAGCTTACTAATCTCTCTGCTCTTTACACAATCAGTCAGTAAGTAATGTATACACCCTCTTACATGGTTTATCCTTAAGCTCACTCATCTCTCTGTTCTGTACACAATAAGTCAGTAAGTAATGTATACACCCTCTTATATGGTTTATCCTTAAGCTCACTCATCTCTCTGTTCTTTACACAATCAGTCAGTAAGTAATGTATACACCCTCTTACATGGTTTATCCTTAAGCTCACTCATCTCTCTGTTCTTTACACAATCAGCTGGTAAGTAATGTATACACCCTCTTACATGGTTTATCCTTAAGCTCACTCATCTCTCTGTTCTTTACACAATCAGTCAGTAAGTAATGTATACACCCTCTTACATGGTTTATCCTTAAGCTCACTCATCTCTCTGTTCTGTACACTATCAGTCGGTAAGTAACGTATACACCCTCTTACATGGTTTATCTTTAAGCTCACTCATCTCTCTGTTCTTTACACAATCAGTCAGTAACTAATGTATACACCCTCTTACATGGTTTATCCTTAAGCTCACTCATCTCTCTGTTCTTTACACAATTAACCGGTAAGTAATGTATACACACTCTTACATGGTTTATCCTTAAACTCACTCATCTCTCTGTTCTTTACACAATCAGTCAGTAAGTAATGTATACACCCTCTTACATGGTTTATCCTTAAGCTCACTCATCTCTCTGTTCTGTACACAGTCAGTCAGTAAGTAATGTATACACCCTCTTACATGGTTTATCCTTAAGCTCACTCATCTCTCTGTTCTGTACACAATCAGTCAGTAAGTAATGTATACACCCTCTTACATGGTTTATCCTTAAGCTCACTCATCTCTCTGTTCTGTACACAATCAGTCAGTTAGTAATGTATACACCCTCTTACATGGTTTATCCTTAAGCTCTCTCATCTCTCTGTTCTTTACACAATCAGCCGGTAAGTAATGTATACACCCTCATACATGGTTTATCCTTAAGCTCACTCATCTCTCTGTTCTTTACACAATCAGTCAGTAAGTAATGTATACACCCTCTTACATGGTTTATCCTTAAGCTCACTCATCTCTCTGTTCTGTACACAATCAGTCAGTAAGTAATGTATACACCCTCTTACATGGTTTATCCTTAAGCTCACTCATCTCTCTGTTCTGTACACAATCAGTCAGTAAGTAATGTATACACCCTCTTACATGGTTTATCCTTAAGCTCACTCATCTCTCTGTTCTGTACACTATCAGCCGGTAAGTAATGTATACACCCTCTTACATGGTTTATCCTTAAGCTCACTCATCTCTCTGTTCTGTACACAACCAGTCAGTAAGTAATGTATACACCCTCTTACATGGTTTATCCTTAAGCTCACTCATCTCTCTGTTCTTTACACAATCAGTCAGTAAGTAATGTATACACCCTCTTACATGGTTTATCCTTAAGCTCACTCATCTCTCTATTCTTTACACAATCAGCCGGTAAGTAATGTATACACCCTCTTACATGGTTTATCCTTAAGCTCACTCATCTCTCTGTTCTTTACACAATCAGTCGGTAAGTAATGTATACACCCTCTTACATGGTTTATCCTTAAGCTCACTCATCTCTCTGTTCTTTATACAATCAGTCAGTAAGTAATGTATACACCTTCTTACATGGTTTATCCTTAAGCTCACTCATCTCTCTGTTCTTTATACAATCAGTCAGTAAGTAATGTATACACCCTCTTACATGGTTTATCCTTAATCTCACTCATCTCTCTGTTCTGTACACAATCAGTCAGTAAGTAATGTATACACCCTCTTACATGGTTTATCCTTAAGCTCACTCATCTCTCTGTCCTTTACACAATCAGTCAGTAAGTAATGTATACACCCTCTTACATGGTTTATTCTTAAGCTCACTCATCTCTCTGTTCTGTACACAATCAGTCAGTAAGTAATGTATACACCCTCTTACATGGTTTATCCTTAAGTTCACTCATCTCTCTGTTCATTACACAATCAGTCAGTAAGTAATGTATACACCCTCTTACATGGTTTATCCTTAAGCTCACTCATCTCTCTGTTCTGTACACTATCAGCCGGTAAGTAATGTATACACCCTCTTACATGGTTTATCCTTAAGCTCACTCATCTCTCTGTTCTGTACACAACCAGTCAGTAAGTAATGTATACACCCTCTTACATGGTTTATCCTTAAGCTCACTCATCTCTCTGTTCTTTACACAATCAGTCAGTAAGTAATGTATACACCCTCTTACATGGTTTATCCTTAAGCTCACTCATCTCTCTGTTCTGTACACAATCAGCCGGTAAGTAATGTATACACCCTCTTATATGGTTTATCCTTAAGCTCACTCATCTCTCTGTTCTTTACACAATCAGTCAGTAAGTAATGTATACACCCTCTTACATGATTTATCCTTAAGCTCACTCATCTCTCTGTTCTTTACACAATCAGTCAGTAAGTTATGTATACACCCTCTTACATGGTTTATCCTTAAGCTCACTCATCTCTCTGTTCTTTACACAATCAGTCAGTAAGTAATGTATACACCCTCTTACATGGTTTATCCTTAAGCTCACTCATCTCTCTGTTCTGTACACAATCAGTCAGTAAGTAATGTATACACCCTCTTACATGGTTTATCCTTAAGCTCACTCATCTCTCTGTTCTTTACATAATCAGTCAGTAAGTAATGTATACACCCTCTTACATGGTTTATCCTTAAGCTCACTCATCTCTCTGTTCTGTACACAATAAGTCAGTAAGTAATGTATACACCCTCTTATATGGTTTATCCTTAAGCTCACTCATCTCTCTGTTCTTTACACAATCAGTCAGTAAGTAATGTATACACCTCATCTCTCTGTCCTTTACACAATCAGTCAGTAAGTAATGTATACACCCTCTTACATGGTTTATCCTTAAGCTCTCTCATCTCTCTGTTCTTTACACAATCAGTCAGTAAGTAATGTATACACCCTCTTACATGGTTTATCCTTAAGCTCACTCATCTCTCTGTTCTTTACACAATCAGTCAGTAAGTAATGTATACACCCTCTTACATGGTTTATCCTAAAGCTCACTCATCTCTCTGTTCTGTACACAATCAGTCAGTAAGTAATGTATACACGCTCTTACATGGTTCATTCTTAAGTTCACTCATCTCTCTGTTCTTTACACAATCAGTCAGTAAGTAATGTATACACCCTCTTACATGGTTTATCCTTAAGCTCACTCATCTCTCTGTTCTGTGCATAATCAGTCAGTAAGTAATGTATACACCCTCTTACATGGTTTATCCTTAAGCTTACTAATCTCTCTGCTCTTTACACAATCAGTCAGTAAGTAATGTATACACCCTCTTACATGGTTTATCCTTAAGCTCACTCATCTCTCTGTTCTGTACACAATAAGTCAGTAAGTAATGTATACACCCTCTTATATGGTTTATCCTTAAGCTCACTCATCTCTCTGTTCTTTACACAATCAGTCAGTAAGTAATGTATACACCCTCTTACATGGTTTATCCTTAAGCTCACTCATCTCTCTGTTCTTTACACAATCAGCTGGTAAGTAATGTATACACCCTCTTACATGGTTTATCCTTAAGCTCACTCATCTCTCTGTTCTTTACACAATCAGTCAGTAAGTAATGTATACACCCTCTTACATGGTTTATCCTTAAGCTCACTCATCTCTCTGTTCTGTACACTATCAGTCGGTAAGTAACGTATACACCCTCTTACATGGTTTATCTTTAAGCTCACTCATCTCTCTGTTCTTTACACAATCAGTCAGTAACTAATGTATACACCCTCTTACATGGTTTATCCTTAAGCTCACTCATCTCTCTGTTCTTTACACAATTAACCGGTAAGTAATGTATACACACTCTTACATGGTTTATCCTTAAACTCACTCATCTCTCTGTTCTTTACACAATCAGTCAGTAAGTAATGTATACACCCTCTTACATGGTTTATCCTTAAGCTCACTCATCTCTCTGTTCTGTACACAGTCAGTCAGTAAGTAATGTATACACCCTCTTACATGGTTTATCCTTAAGCTCACTCATCTCTCTGTTCTGTACACAATCAGTCAGTAAGTAATGTATACACCCTCTTACATGGTTTATCCTTAAGCTCACTCATCTCTCTGTTCTGTACACAATCAGTCAGTTAGTAATGTATACACCCTCTTACATGGTTTATCCTTAAGCTCTCTCATCTCTCTGTTCTTTACACAATCAGCCGGTAAGTAATGTATACACCCTCATACATGGTTTATCCTTAAGCTCACTCATCTCTCTGTTCTTTACACAATCAGTCAGTAAGTAATGTATACACCCTCTTACATGGTTTATCCTTAAGCTCACTCATCTCTCTGTTCTGTACACAATCAGTCAGTAAGTAATGTATACACCCTCTTACATGGTTTATCCTTAAGCTCACTCATCTCTCTGTTCTGTACACAATCAGTCAGTAAGTAATGTATACACCCTCTTACATGGTTTATCCTTAAGCTCACTCATCTCTCTGTTCTGTACACTATCAGCCGGTAAGTAATGTATACACCCTCTTACATGGTTTATCCTTAAGCTCACTCATCTCTCTGTTCTGTACACAACCAGTCAGTAAGTAATGTATACACCCTCTTACATGGTTTATCCTTAAGCTCACTCATCTCTCTGTTCTTTACACAATCAGTCAGTAAGTAATGTATACACCCTCTTACATGGTTTATCCTTAAGCTCACTCATCTCTCTATTCTTTACACAATCAGCCGGTAAGTAATGTATACACCCTCTTACATGGTTTATCCTTAAGCTCACTCATCTCTCTGTTCTTTACACAATCAGTCGGTAAGTAATGTATACACCCTCTTACATGGTTTATCCTTAAGCTCACTCATCTCTCTGTTCTTTACACAATCAGTCAGTAAGTAATGTATACACCCTCTTACATGGTTTATCCTTAAGCTCACTCATCTCTCTGTTCTGTACACAATCAGCCAGTAAGTAATGTATACACCCTCTTACATGGTTTATCCTTAAGCTCACTCATCTCTCTGTTCTTTACACAATCAGCCGGTAAGTAATGTATACACCCTCATACATGGTTTATTCTTAAGCTCACTCATCTCTCTGTTCTTTACACAATCAGTCAGTAAGTAATGTATACACCCTCTTACATGGTTTATCCTTAAGCTCACTCATCTCTATGTTATGTACACAATCAGTCAGTAAGTAATGTATACACCCTCTTACATGGTTTATCCTTAAGCTCACTCATCTCTCTGTTCTGTACACAATCAGTCAGTAAGTAATGTATACACCCTCTTACATGGTTTATCCTTAAGCTCACTCATCTCTCTGTTCTTTACACAATCAGTCAGTAAGTAATGTATACACCCTCTTACATGGTTTATCCTTAAGCTCACTCATCTCTCTGTTCTGTACACAATCAGTCAGTAAGTAATGTATACACCCTCTTACATGGTTTATCCTTAAGCTCACTCATCTCTCTGTTCTTTACACAATCAGTCAGTAAGTAATGTATACACCCTCTTACATGGTTTATCCTTAAGCTCACTCATCTCTCTGTTCTTTACACAATCAGTCAGTAAGTAATGTATACACCCTCTTACATGGTTTATCCTTAAGCTCACTCATCTCTCTGTTCTTTACACAATCAGTCGGTAAGTAATGTATACACCCTCTTACATGGTTTATCCTTAAGCTCACTCATTTCTCTGTTCTTTACACAATCAGTCAGTAAGTAATGTATACACCCTCTTACATGGTTTATCCTTAAGCTCACTCATCTCTTTGTTCTTTATTCAAACAGCCGGTAATAATCTATACACCCTCTTACCTGATTTATCCTTAAATTCACTCCTCTCTCTGTTCTTGTTAACCCTCACCCTGATTCTAATAAGCTAACCCTAAAAACCTTAACCTGTAGAATAGCTTATAGCACTGTATAACAATTATCAGGGGGAGAACGTGTGTAGTAGCTTATAGCCTATGGCCCCTGAGAACTCAATGAGCAGAGGGAGGGAGTGTGTGTAGATTAGCTTATAGCACGTGGCCCCAGAGCACTGTATAATAAAGAGGGAGGGGGAGCATGCCCTATAACAGCTGATAACACGTGGTCCATAAACACTATAATAATGAACAGGGGGAGCGCTAGGTTTGCCACCTCAGCCATGTTTTCCTGGACACTTATGAGTTACACATGCTGCAGGGTGTGCAGGGAGGAACATGTATTGTGTTTCTGGACAGCACTACTCATATTCCTCCCTGCACACCCTGAAGCATGTGTAACTTATAAGTGTTCTGTATTTTAAAGGGACACTCAATCAAAATTAAACTTTTATTATATAGATAGAGCATGCAATTTTAAACAACTTTCCAATTTACTTCCATTAACAAAATGTGCACAGTCTTTTTATATTTACACTTTTTGAGTCACCAGCTCGTACTGAGCATGATGTGCAAGAATAAGCGTGTATGCATTTGTGAATGGCTGATTGCTGTCACATGGTACGTGTATGCATTTGTGATTAGCTGATGGCTGTCACGTGGTACAGGGGGAGTGGAAAAAGACATAACCTTTAAAATTGTTAGAAAAAAAATCTACTACTCATTTGAAGTTCAGACTAAGTGCTATTGCATTGTCTTGTTATCTTGCATTTGTTGATTGTGCAAATCTACAGTGTTGACTGGTCCTTTAAGGGACAGGTGGCAACCCTAGGGAGCGCATACATTTCAGTTGTTTTGTACCTGTACGGTGGCTAAATAATATCTGTGCAAGCGTACAGCTGAGACGGAACAGTGCCCTAATAGCCTAATTAACCCATTTTAAATATTATTTAAAATTAATAATTAATTTGATATTAAATTTGTATTTGAAGTTGATACATTAAATGCAAAATAAATTAATAAATAATAGTTATCCAGTAGAGGGAGCCATTAGCCACAAAAGTTTTTATTTGTTTATGGGAAATGTAGTTCCTAACATCTGTGACACTGGGATTTGTAGGCAAATGTCTCATGTAATTGTAGGTTATATTGGGATATGTAGTACTTAACACAAGTGCTTATAGAATATGTATGCTACAGCTGGATCTCACCACAAGCTCTATTGGGATGTGTAGTACTTAATGGAAGTGCTCATGGGATGTGTAGACTACAACCTGATCTCACCACAAGCTCTACTGGGATATGTAGTTCATAATGTGGTTGATTCTGGGATATGTAGGCTAGGAGTTGCTTGCTTTTATGCATATTGTTTTTTCTTTTAACCCTAACCCATTTATTTGACTTCCCAAAGCTTTTAAACATCCCATACTACCTAGTTTAAATGAATTAATTTTTAATATTTATCTAAAATATTGTTAAAAAATTATTGCAGTATATTAAAAATAGTATTTCAATTAGCAAAACCGATAAAGTAATGCAGTAATTATAGTTATCCACTAGATGGAGATATTAAAAGTCTAAGCAAAACCGTTATATAATGATTTAATTACAAAATATATTACTAATACAGTCAACCACTAGACGGCGACACTGACCTTCTAATGTAGTTCCTAACGTGTGATGCTGGGATATGTAAGCTATGTGACGTATAATGCTAGGTTCTGTTGGGATATGCAGTTCTACTTGCAGGTGCCCCAGGGATTTGTAGGCATCAGCAGTATCTCAATAGCTTTTGGGATATGTAGGCTTCAGCAGGATTTCACCGTAGAGACTATTGGCGTCTCTTCCTATCCTATCATTTCTGGGATATGTAGGTTTGAGATGTTATCGCAGAGACTATTGGGCTATGTAGTTCCTTTTCCTAGTGCTGCTGGGATATGTAGGCTTTGAAGATTTTCCAGCAGAGATGCTTGGGGCATGTAGTTCCTATCGGTAGTACTTCTGGGATATGTAGTCTTCGGCAGGATATGTAGTTTCTGTTGCTAGTGCTGCTGGGATATGTAGGCTTCCGGAGGATCTCACCGCAGAGACTATTGGCTTATGTAGTCTCTATTGCTAGTGCTGCTGGGTTATGTAGGCTTCGGCTGGATCTCACCACAGATACTATTGGCCTATGTAGTTTCTATTGCTAGTGCTGCTGGGATATGTAGGCTTCTGCTGGATCTCACCGCAGAGACTATTGGCCTATGTAGTTTATATTGCTAGTGCTGCTGGGATATGTAGGCTTCGGCTGGATCTCACCGCAGAGACTATTGGCCTATGTAGTTTCTATTGCTAGTGCTGCTGGGATATGTAGGCTTCGGGCTGGATCTCACCGCAGATACTATTGGGCTATGTAGTTTCTATTGCTAGTGCTGCTGGGATATGTAGGCTTCCGGAGGATCTCACCGCAGATACTATTGGGCTATGTAGTTCCTATTCCTAGTGCTGCTGGGATATGTAGGCTTCCGGAGGATCTCACCGCAGATACTATTGGGCTATGTAGTTCCTATTCCTAGTGCTGCTGGGATATGTAGGCGTCAGGTGACTCACAGCGCTGGTATTTTTGGGATGTGTATTTTGGTACATTTGGGATAACTACGCATCAGCATGAGCTCTATATAGATCACGGCCCGTGTTAGCCGCAGTAATGTTTGTTTATGTTGTTCCGTGCGCGGGTGGTGTTCAACTGTACAACTGTGCAGAGCATATTCTAATATTGACCACACGATGGCGCCATTGTATATATAAACACTATTTGTACTGCTTACTTTCATGTAGCTACGTTCGTGTACATAAGCAATTGCGCCACCGTGTGGTGAAATTCTATATTACGTGTAACTAAACACGTTTTGATTATTATTGCTTTTATATAAGCTTTGTTTTTGTTTGAACAAAATGGAAATAATTTTAAGCATTGATATTCCTGTTCTATACTTTTGTAATTAGACCCAGAAAGAAATTGTTTTCATATTAATACACAGTTGCCCTTTGATATATATTAGCCGCAGTAATGTTTGTTTATGTAGTTCCGTGCGCAGGTGGTGTTCAGCTGTACAACTGTGCAGAGCATATTCTAATATTGACCACACGATGGCGCCATTGTATATAGAAACGCTATTTGTGCTGCTTACTTTCATCTAGATACCTTTGTGTACATAAGCAATTGCGCCACCGTGTGGTAGAGTTACATATTCAAGAAGAACTGAAGCTTTTCCATATTTCACTTTTATGAAATAAAAATGATATTTTTTAAATATTTATTATTACTATCCGTAGTAACTATAATTATGAGAACTCTGTATTACATGTGTTTGCTTTTTGTTTTGTTAGCATGACACCAGAGGGGCTCCGTAATAATTTGTATTTGCATAAGACAGTTTCATATGTAGTTAGTTAAACTCATTGTGATGAAACACATGATATAAAGAAGGACTAGCACAGTATATAACTAGGGTAGCACTGTGTTCTATTGGGCAGATATGTATTACAGTGTGGGAATGTGTTTGCTGTTTGTTTTGTTAGCATGACACCAGAGGGGCTCTGTAATAATTTGTATTTGCATAAGACAGTTTCATATGTAGTTAGTTAAACTCATTGTGATAAAACACATGATATAAAGAAGGACTAGCACACTATATAACTAGGGTAGCACTGTGTGCTATTGGGCAGATATGTATTACAGTGTGGGAATGTGTTTGCTGTTTGTTTTGTTAGCATGACACCAGAGGGGTCTGTAATAATTTGTATTTGCATAAGACAGTTTCATATGTAGTTAGTTAAACTCATTGTGATGAAACACATGATATAAAGAAGGACTAGCACACTATATAACTAGGGTAGCACTGTGTTCTATTGGGCAGATATGTATTACAGTGTGGGAATGTGTTTGCTGTTTGTTTTGTTAGCATGACACCAGAGGGGCTCTGTAATAATTTGTATTTGCATAAGACAGTTTCATATGTAGTTAGTTAAACTCATTGTGATAAAACACATGATATAAAGAAGGACTAGCACACTATATAACTAGGGTAGCACTGTGTTCTATTGGGCAGATATGTATTACAGTGTGGGAATGTGTTTGCTGTTTGTTTTGTTAGCATGACACCAGAGGGGCTCTGTAATAATTTGTATTTGCATAAGACAGTTTCATATGTAGTTAGTTAAATCATTGTGATGAAACACATGATATAAAGAAGGACTAGCACACTATATAACTAGGGTAGCACTGTGTTCTATTGGGCAGATATGTATTACAGTGTGGGAATGTGTTTGCTGTTTGTTTTGTTAGCATGACACCAGAGGGGCTCTGTAATAATTTGTATTTGCATAAGACAGTTTCATATGTGGTTAGTTAAACTCATTGTGATGAAACACATGATATAAAGAAGGACTAGCACAGTATATAACTAGGGTAGCACTGTGTTCTATTGGGCAGATATGTATTACAGCGTGGGAATGTGTTTGCTGTTTGTTTTGTTAGCATGACACCAGAGGGGCTCCGTAATAATTTGTATTTGCATAAGACAGTTTCATATGTAGTTAGTTAAACTCATTGTGATAAAACACATGATATAAAGAAGGACTAGCACACTATATAACTAGGGTAGCACTGTGTTCTATTGGGCAGATATGTATTACAGTGTGGGAATGTGTTTGCTGTTTGTTTTGTTAGCATGACACGAGAGGGGCTCCGTAATAATTTGTATTTGCATAAGACAGTTTCATATGTAGTTAGTTAAATCATTGTGATGAAACACATGATATAAAGAAGGACTAGCACACTATATAACTAGGGTAGCACTGTGTTCTATTGGGCAGATATGTATTACAGCGTGGGAATGTGTTTGCTGTTTGTTTTGTTAGCATGACACCAGAGGGGCTCCGTAATAATTTGTATTTGCATAAGACAGTTTCATATGTAGTTAGTTAAACTCATTGTGATGAAACACATGATATAAAGAAGGACTAGCACAGTATATAACTAGGGTAGCACTGTGTTCTATTGGGCAGATATGTATTACAGTGTGGGAATGTGTTTGCTTTTTGTTTTGTTAGCATGACACCAGAGGGGCTCCGTAATAATTTGTATTTGCATAAGACAGTTTCATATGTAGTTAGTTAAATCATTGTGATGAAACACATGATATAAAGAAGGAATAGCACAGTATATAACTAGGGTAGCACTGTGTTCTATTGGGCAGATATGTATTACAGTGTGGGAATGTGTTTGCTGTTTGTTTTGTTAGCATGACACCAGAGGGGCTCCGTAATAATTTGTATTTGCATAAGACAGTTTCATATGTAGTTAGTTAAACTCATTGTGATAAAACACATGATATAAAGAAGGACTAGCACACTATATAACTAGGGTAGCACTGTGTTCTATTGGGCAGATATGTATTACAGTGTGGGAATGTGTTTGCTGTTTGTTTTGTTAGCATGACACCAGAGGGGCTCTGTAATAATTTGTATTTGCATAAGACAGTTTCATATGTAGTTAGTTAAACTCATTGTGATAAAACACATGATATAAAGAAGGACTAGCACACTATATAACTAGGGTAGCACTGTGTTCTATTGGGCAGATATGTATTACAGTGTGGGAATGTGTTTGCTGTTTGTTTTGTTAGCATGACACCAGAGGGGCTCCGTAATAATTTGTATTTGCATAAGACAGTTTCATATGTAGTTAGTTAAACTCATTGTGATGAAACACATGATATAAAGAAGGACTAGCACAGTATATAACTAGGGTAGCACTGTGTTCTATTGGGCAGATATGTATTACAGTGTGGGAATGTGTTAGCTTTTTGTTTTGTTAGCATGACACCAGAGGGGCTCCGTAATAATTTGTATTTGCATAAGACAGTTTCATATGTAGTTAGTTAAACTCATTGTGATAAAACACATGATATAAAGAAGGACTAGCACACTATATAACTAGGGTAGCACTGTGTTCTATTGGGCAGATATGTATTACAGTGTGGGAATGTGTTTGCTGTTTGTTTTGTTAGCATGACACCAGAGGGGCTCTGTAATAATTTGTATTTGCATAAGACAGTTTCATATGTAGTTAGTTAAATCATTGTGATGAAACACATGATATAAAGAAGGACTAGCACACTATATAACTAGGGTAGCACTGTGTTCTATTGGGCAGATATGTATTACAGTGTGGGAATGTGTTTGCTTTTTGTTTTGTTAGCATGACACCAGAGGGGCTCCGTAATAATTTGTATTTGCATAAGACAGTTTCATATGTAGTTAGTTAAATCATTGTGATGAAACACATGATATAAAGAAGGACTAGCACACTATATAACTAGGGTAGCACTGTGTTCTATTGGGCAGATATGTATTACAGTGTGGGAATGTGTTTGCTGTTTGTTTTGTTAGCATGACACCAGAGGGGCTCTGTAATAATTTGTATTTGCATAAGACAGTTTCATGTGTAGTTAGTTAAACTCATTGTGATAAAACACATGATATAAAGAAGGACTAGCACACTATATAACTAGGGTAGCACTGTGTTCTATTGGGCAGATATGTATTACAGTGTGGGAATGTGTTTGCTGTTTGTTTTGTTAGCATGACACCAGAGGGGCTCCTTAATAATTTGTATTTGCATAAGACAGTTTCATATGTAGTTAGTTAAACTCATTGTGATAAAACACATGATATAAAGAAGGAATAGCACAGTATATAACTAGGGTAGCACTGTGTTCTATTGGGCAGATATGTATTACAGTGTGGGAATGTGTTTGCTGTTTGTTTTGTTAGCATGACACCAGAGGGGCTCCGTAATAATTTGTATTTGCATAAGACAGTTTCATATGTAGTTAGTTAAATCATTGTGATAAAACACATGATATAAAGAAGGACTAGCACAGTATATAACTAGGGTAGCACTGTGTGCTATTGGGCAGATATGTATTACAGTGTGGGAATGTGTTTGCTGTTTGTTTTGTTAGCATGACACCAGAGGGACTCTTTAATAATTTGTATTTGCATAAGACAGTTTCATATGTGGTTAGTTAAATCATTGTGATGAAACACATGATATAAAGAAGGACTAGCACACTATATAACTAGGGTAGCACTGTGTTCTATTGGGCAGATATGTATTACAGTGTGGGAATGTGTTTGCTGTTTGTTTTGTTAGCATGACACCAGAGGGACTCTTTAATAATTTGTATTTGCATAAGACAGTTTCATATGTGGTTAGTTAAATCATTGTGATAAAACACATGATATAAAGAAGGAATAGCACAGTATATAACTAGGGTAGCACTGTGTTCTATTGGGCAGATATGTATTACAGTGTGGGAATGTGTTTGCTGTTTGTTTTGTTAGCATGACACCAGAGGGGCTCCGTAATAATTTGTATTTGTATAAGACAGTTTCATATGTAGTTAGTTAAATCATTGTGATAAAACACATGATATAAAGAAGGACTAGCACACTATATAACTAGGGTAGCACTGTGTTCTATTGGGCAGATATGTATTACAGTGTGGGAATGTGTTTGCTGTTTGTTTTGTTAGCATGACACCAGAGGGGCTCTGTAATAATTTGTATTTGCATAAGACAGTTTCATATGTAGTTAGTTAAACTCATTGTGATGAAACACATGATATAAAGAAGGAATAGCACAGTATATAACTAGGGTAGCACTGTGTTCTATTGGGCAGATATGTATTACAGTGTGGGAATGTGTTTGCTGTTTGTTTTGTTAGCATGACACCAGAGGGGCTCTGTAATAATTTGTATTTGCATAAGACAGTTTCATATGTAGTTAGTTAAACTCATTGTGATAAAACACATGATATAAAGAAGGACTAGCACACTATATAACTAGGGTAGCACTGTGTTCTATTGGGCAGATATGTATTACAGTGTGGGAATGTGTTTGCTGTTTGTTTTGTTAGCATGACACGAGAGGGGCTCCGTAATAATTTGTATTTGCATAAGACAGTTTCATATGTAGTTAGTTAAATCATTGTGATAAAACACATGATATAAAGAAGGACTAGCACACTATATAACTAGGGTAGCACTGTGTGCTATTGGGCAGATATGTATTACAGTGTGGGAATGTGTTTGCTGTTTGTTTTGTTAGCATGACACCAGAGGGGCTCCGTAATAATTTGTATTTGCATAAGACAGTTTCATATGTAGTTAGTTAAACTCATTGTGATAAAACACATGATATAAAGAAGGACTAGCACACTATATAACTAGGGTAGCACTGTGTGCTATTGGGCAGATATGTATTACAGTGTGGGAATGTGTTTGCTGTTTGTTTTGTTAGCATGACACCAGAGGGGCTCCGTAATAATTTGTATTTGTATAAGACAGTTTCATATGTAGTTAGTTAAACTCATTGTGATAAAACACATGATATAAAGAAGGACTAGCACAGTATATAACTAGGGTAGCACTGTGTTCTTGAAAAAAAGGAGGATAGGGTCCAATGGCACTACTTTCAATGTAATAAAATTATCCCCTTTATTCTTAATTAACTTATGTGCATACAGCACATTAGTATAGTAAAGGAAAACGGTGCTATGTAGTAGAGCGGAATTTAAGCAAAAAACTGACAGATAGGATATGTCACCCTATCTGAGATAGACTACATTTGTAGCACTCAGGGGATTGTTTAATTAAATAACTTGTGGTAACAGAGATAGACGTGCAAAGATGTGCAGAGAACAAAGACAAAACTGTCTGAGTAAACTAAATACCATTAAAAATTAACTTTTATTAAGGCTTGGTTAAAATTGGAAAACACACACTTAAAAACACTCTTAGGAGCCAAGATAATATTACTTGTTAATCATATATTGGTTGGTGTGGTGGGTAAGAAATTATCTATGAATAGATAACTTGTAAGGTATGGGGGCTACTAACAATTCTATATATTCAATATATACCGGAGGTGGCAACTCAAAATATGATTGATCAGTATGTTGTTGCTGGTAATTAATTGAATAGTTTTATACTTAGGTTCACTGCAGTTAAATTTTGTGAATTTGCTGTGGGATTAGCTCAATACGTTACAGTACACTTGTACATATATAATTAAGAGGCTTAAGTAATTATACTCTTATATTCATTGTGCGTACAGTCAGGGACTTTATATATGATCCCTTTAGCTTTCACTTAATTTTTCTATACGTATCTTGTATATGAGGCTATGTTCAAGCCTGCACTACAAAAATAAAGGCTCAATGCTTTATATTTAATAATGTCTTTTATATTAGATATACAAAGTCCGGCGGGTATATACTTTGTTATATAGAGTATCTGTGGTATTGGAGATCACCCCTTATTGTGATATACAAAGTCCGGCGGGTATATACTTTGTTATATAGAGTATCTGTGATATTGGAAATCACCCCTTATTGTGGTGTTATCACCGTTAGTAGTAAGGTATTTCGATATTAATGTTTATTGCAGGGTGATAGACACTGGGTAAATAGCGTTCCTGTTCTTATATAGAGCAGACAGATCTAGTAACTTAGTTCGAGATATGCCTTTAAGTAAATGGCAAATTATCAACTGCTCTGAGTGGTAACAAAAATGACCGCTATTTTATAAGCTGCACGGTACCTGCGTAATGTTATAACACTACAGACATATTTGGTAAAAAATATATATAAGATTTCAATTTAGCATAACAAAATGAGACATTATTAGTGCGGTATTGAGCCCTGTGTAGTCACAATTTACTACAAGTGGTATGAGTACTGCTAACGGTCAAATTCTCCAGCAGCTTATGTGAACGTCAGCGTTCTGCCCCCATTAACCACTCACAACTGTTAAGGTATAAAGCGGTTAAATTATCTTAATCTATCGAGGTTCCTAAGGCTAGCTAAAAATACATGAGCTCCAAGGGCTCATCACCAGTACCCTAGCGTCCCTAACATGTTTCGCCTCGCGGCTTTTTCAAAGGGTGAGCGCGCCGCTCACATACTGGTCTTTTAAAGCCTAATGGTCACACCTCCTGGGTGACGATTGTTTCTGACAGCCAATCCTCGTCCTCATACAGTGTAGAGACCGCCTATCATTACGGTTGGAGTTTTAAAGTAGTTTAATTTGTTGCTAATAATAAAAGTAACTTTATTATAATGTTGAGGTTATAAAATCAATTGAGTTATAAGATCAAATGAATTATGTTGGAGTAATCAGGACAAATGAGTTCTCATAGCCTTATAACAGGGCTTAATGCTCAGCCATAAATTTACAAATTCATTTTATTTTATCCTTAAGTTAAAGCACTGAATTCCCTAAACTATGTGATACTACGTAGTGAATTAACCCTGTAGGTGCCACCGTGAACTAGTGCTATATATTACATTGTGACTGCTTTATTTATATTATGACTTGATTACTTATGCTGGTATATACCGCAATATTGTGTAATATTAAATAAAAGTAATGAGTGTTTAGTGAAAAATGCTATTGTGCTGTGTTTTGAAATAACTACTTGTGATTTTGATTGTAAAACAGTGCTAAGAATAAATAGATATTACTGAAATTATTTAAAAGTAATAGTGAATTGGTGTGTATTGTGTGCAGACTGTGAAGCATGTAAGAACGATGAATTTTTATGAATAATAAACACCACTAGTGTATAAAAGTTGCAATGAATTATGTGCTTAAGACTTATGTAGTATTAATAAGGACTATTGTAAACTAATACTTAAATAACTTGTTCATACTGTTGTGCACTTGATTATGATTCTAGATGACTAACATAAGCTAGTCCTTAGATAGCTGGTGCATATAGTTGTACACTAGAATGAGATTCTGTATGTCCTTATTTTAATTATGAACGTTTTTTAGTATATGGTGATGATAGGATTGAATTTGAATTTAATTTATAAGGCAAGAGGTAAGGATTACTTCTACCTTCAACACACAGATAACTTGGTTAAAATTAGATCTTGAGATACTGGCGTTTGATAGAATTTTTTTTTTTTTTTTTTTTTTTTTTTTTTTTTTTTTTTTTTTGAGGGTTAGGCTGTGTTATCATGAATTTGTGCTATTCATTGCACATTTTTTCACTTTTTTTACAGAAAAGGGGAGAGATTGTTACACTCATTTAACCCTGATGGGTAAACTGTGTTAAGGAGAAAAATCCATTTACTTTCAGCTTTTTGAAGGGTTTTTTCAAGATCCCCACCTCTGATCCCCAGCTTAACTCTCTGTATTCCAAAACATTTTAAATTACTTTGTTTTGAATTGTGTTTATACAAAAAGTGTCTGGCCACCGAGGTGAGTTGTTTACCTGCTTGTAAGTCCTTTTTGGCATTTTTGATGTTCCTCAAGTGTTCTTGCAACCTTACTCTTATTTTTCTGGTTGTCATGCCAACATAGAACAGATTACAATTGCAGCGTAATGCGTATATTACCCCTTCAGTTTGGCAGTTGATGTGTGCATTTACTTTGTGTGGTTTGTTGAACCGATCATGTATTGTGTGTAATTTCAGCATAAAGCTGCATGTGGTACAGGTTCCACATTTAAAGGAACCGTTAGAAAAAGCACTTT
>NW_026511476.1:0-20000 GCF_027579735.1 Bombina bombina
ATACATGACAGAATACTGTGTGTACTATATGCAGAGTACAGTACTATATACATGACAGAATACTGTGTACTATATGCAGAGTACAGTACTATATACATGACAGAATACTGTGTGTACTATATGCAGAGTACAGTACTATATACATGACAGAATACTGTGTACTATATGCAGAGTACAGTACTATATACATGACAGAATACTGTGTGTACTATATGCAGAGTACAGTACTAATACATGACAGAATACTGTGTACTATATGCAGAATACAGCACTATACACATGACAGAATACTGTGTGTACTATATGCAGAGTACAGTAGTATATACATGACAGAATACTGTGTGTACTATATGCAGAGTACAGTACTATATACATGACAGAATACTGTGTACTATATGCAGAGTACAGTACTATACACATGACAGAATACTGTGTGTACTATATGCAGAGTACAGTACTATATACATGACAGAATAATGTGTGTACTATATGCAGAGTACAGTACTATATACATGACAGAATACTGCGTACTATATGCAGAGTACAGTAGTATATACATGACAGAATACTGTGTGTACTATATGCAGAGTACAGTACTATATACATGACAGAATACGTGTACTATATGCAGAGTACAGTACTATATACATGACAGAATACTGTGTACTATATGCAGAGTACAGTACTATATACATGACAGAATACCATTGTGTACTATACGCAGAATACAGTAGTATATACATTACATAATACTGTGTGTACTATATGCAGAATACAGTAGTATATGCATTACATATTACTGTGTGTACTATATGCAGAGTATAGTAGAATATACATGACAGAATAATGTGTACTATATGCAGAGTACAGTACTATATACATGACAAAATACTATGTGTACTATATGCAGAGTACAGTACTATATACATGACAAAATACTGTGTGTACTATATGCAGAGTACAGTACTATATACATGACAGAATACTGTGTACTATATGCAGAGTACAGTAGAATATACATGACAGAATACTGTGTACTATATGCAGAGTACAGTAGAATATACATGACAGAATACTGTGTACTATATGCAGAGTACAGTAGAATATACATGACAGAATACTGTGTACTATATGCTGAGTACAGTAGTATATACATGACAGAATACTGTGTACTATATGCAGAGTACAGTACTATACACATGACAGAATACTGTGTGTACTATATGCAGAGTACAGTACTATATACATGACAGAATACTGTGTGTACTATATGCAGAGTACAGTACTATATACATGACAGAATACTGTGTGTACTATATGCAGAGTACAGTACTATATACATGACAGAATACTGTGTGTACTATATGCAGAGTACAGTACTATATACATGACAGAATACTGTGTACTATATGCAGAGTACAGTACTATACACATGACAGAATACTGTGTGTACTATATGCAGAGTACAGTACTATATACATGACAGAATACTGTGTGTACTATATGCAGAGTACAGTACTATATACATGACAGAATACTGCGTACTATATGCAGAGTACAGTAGTATATACATGACAGAATATGTGTACTATATGCAGAGTACAGTACTATATACATGACAGAATACCATGTGTACTATACGCAGAATACAGTAGTATATACATTACATATTACTGTGTGTACTATATGCAGAGTACAGTAGAATATACATGACAGAATACTGTGTGTACTATACGCAGAATACAGTACTTTATACATTACATAATACTGTGTGTACTATATGCAGACTACAGTACTATATATATTACATAATACTGTGTCTACTATATGCAGAGTACAGTAGAATATATATTACATAATACTGTGTCTACTATATGCAGAGTACAGTAGAATATACATTACATAATACTGTGTGTACTATATGCAGAGTACAGTAGAATATACATTACATAATACTGTGTGTACTATATGCAGAATACAGTAGTATATACATTACATAATACTGTGTGTACTATATGCAGAGTACAGTACTATATACATGACAGAATACTGTGTACTATATGCAGAGTACAGTACTATATACATGACAGAATACTGTGTGTACTATATGCAGAGTACAGTAGTATATACATGACAGAATACTGTGTGTACTATATGCAGAGTACAATACTATATACATGACAGAATACTGTGTGTACTATATGCAGAGTACAGTACTATATACATGACAGAATACTGTGTGTACTATATGCAGAGTACAGTACTATATACATGACAGAATACTGTGTGTACTATATGCAGAGTACAGTACTATATACATGACAGAATACTGTGTACTATATGCAGAGTACAGTACTATACACATGACAGAATACTGTGTGTACTATATGCAGAGTACAGTACTATATACATGACAGAATACTGTGTGTACTATATGCAGAGTACAGTACTATATACATGACAGAATACTGCGTACTATATGCAGAGTACAGTAGTATATACATGACAGAATATGTGTACTATATGCAGAGTACAGTACTATATACATGACAGAATACCATGTGTACTATACGCAGAATACAGTAGTATATACATTACATATTACTGTGTGTACTATATGCAGAGTACAGTAGAATATACATGACAGAATACTGTGTGTACTATACGCAGAATACAGTACTTTATACATTACATAATACTGTGTGTACTATATGCAGACTACAGTACTATATATATTACATAATGCTGTGTCTACTATATGCAGAGTACAGTAGAATATATATTACATAATACTGTGTCTACTATATGCAGAGTACAGTAGAATATACATTACATAATACTGTGTGTACTATATGCAGAGTACAGTAGAATATACATTACATAATACTGTGTGTACTATATGCAGAATACAGTAGTATATACATTACATAATACTGTGTGTACTATATGCAGAGTACAGTACTATATACATGACAGAATACTGTGTACTATATGCAGAGTACAGTAGAATATACATGACAGAATACTGTGTACTATATGCAGAGTACAGTACTATATACATGACAGAATACTGTGTACTATATGCAGAGTACAGTACTATATACAAATGACAGAATACTGTGTACTATATGCAGAGTACAGTACTATATACAAATGACAGAATACTGTGTACTATATGCAGAGTACAGTAGTATATACATGACAGAATACTGTGTACTATATGCAGAGTACAGTAGAATATACATGACAGAATACTGTGTACTATATGCAGAGTACAGTAGAATATACATTACAGAATACTGTGTATTATACGCAGAGTACAGTACTATATACATGACAGAATACTGCGTGTACTATATGCAGAGTACAGTAGTATATACATGACAGAATACTGTGTGTACTATATGCAGAGTACAGTACTATATACATGACAGAATACTGTGTGTACTATATGCAGAGTACAGTAGAATATACATGACAGAATACTGTGTACTATATGCAGAGTACAGTACTATATACATGACAGAATACTGTGTGTACTATATGCAAAATACAGTACTATATACATGACAGAATACTGTGTGTGTACTATATGCAGAGTACAGTACTATATACATGACAGAATACTGTGTGTACTATATGCAGAGTACAGTACTATATACATGACAGAATACTGTGTGTGTACTATATGCAGAGTACAGTACTACATGACAGAATACTGTGTACTATATGCAGAGTACAGTACTATATACATGACAGAATACTGTGTGTACTATATGCAGAGTACAGTACTACATGACAGAATACTGTGTACTATATGTAGAGTACAGTACTATATACATGACAGAATACTGTGTACTATATGCAGAGTACAGTATTATATACATGACAGAATACTGTGTACTATATGCAGAATACAGTACTATATACATGACAGAATACTGTGTGTACTATATGCAGAGTACAGTACTATATACATGACAGAATACTGTGTACTATATGCAGAATACAGCACTATACACATGACAGAATACTGTGTGTACTATATGCAGAGTACAGTAGTATATACATGACAGAATACTGTGTGTACTATATGCAGAGTACAGTACTATATACATGACAGAATACTGTGTACTATATGCAGAGTACAGTACTATACACATGACAGAATACTGTGTGTACTATATGCAGAGTACAGTACTATATACATGACAGAATAATGTGTGTACTATATGCAGAGTACAGTACTATATACATGACAGAATACTGCGTACTATATGCAGAGTACAGTAGTATATACATGACAGAATACTGTGTGTACTATATGCAGAGTACAGTACTATATACATGACAGAATACGTGTACTATATGCAGAGTACAGTACTATATACATGACAGAATACTGTGTACTATATGCAGAGTACAGTACTATATACATGACAGAATACCATGTGTACTATACGCAGAATACAGTAGTATATACATTACATAATACTGTGTGTACTATATGCAGAATACAGTAGTATATGCATTACATATTACTGTGTGTACTATATGCAGAGTATAGTAGAATATACATGACAGAATAATGTGTACTATATGCAGAGTACAGTACTATATACATGACAAAATACTATGTGTACTATATGCAGAGTACAGTACTATATACATGACAAAATACTGTGTGTACTATATGCAGAGTACAGTACTATATACATGACAGAATACTGTGTACTATATGCAGAGTACAGTAGAATATACATGACAGAATACTGTGTACTATATGCAGAGTACAGTAGAATATACATGACAGAATACTGTGTACTATATGCAGAGTACAGTAGAATATACATGACAGAATACTGTGTACTATATGCAGAGTACAGTAGAATATACATGACAGAATACTGTGTACTATATGCTGAGTACAGTAGTATATACATGACAGAATACTGTGTACTATATGCAGAGTACAGTAGAATATACATGACAGAATACTGTGTACTATATACAGAGTACAGTAGAATATACATGACAGAATACTGTGTACTATATGCAGAGTACAGTAGTATATACATGACAGAATACTGTGTACTATACACAGAATACAGTAGTATATACATGACATAATACTGTGTGTACTATATGCAGAATACAGTAGTATATACATTACATAATACTGTGTGTACTATATGCAGAGTACAGTAGAATATACATGACAGAATACTGTGTACTATATGCAGAGTACAGTAGAATATACATGACAGAATACTGTGTGTACTATATGCAGAATACAGTACTATATACATGACAGAATACTGTGTACTATATGCAGAGTACAGTAATATATACATGACAGAATACTGTGTGTACTATATGCAGAGTACAGTAATATATACATGACAGAATACAGTGTACTATATGAAGAGTACAGTAGTATATACATGACAGAATACTGTGTACTATATGCAGAGTACAGTACTATATACATGACAGAATACTGTGTGTACTATATGCAGAGTACAGTAGAATATACATGACAGAATACTGTGTGTACTATATGCAGAGTACAGTAATATATACATGACAGAATACAGTGTACTATATGAAGAGTACAGTAGTATATACATGACAGAATACTGTGTACTATATGCAGAGTACAGTACTATATACATGACAGAATACTGTGTACTATATGCAGAGTACAGTAGAATATACATGACAGAATACTGTGTATTATACGCAGAGTACAGTACTATATACATGACAGAATACTGCGTGTACTATATGCAGAGTACAGTAGTATATACATGACAGAATACTGTGTGTACTATATGCAGAGTACAATACTATATACATGACAGAATACTGCGTGTACTATATGCAGAGTACAGTAGAATATACATGACAGAATACTGTGTACAGTACTATATGCATGACAGAATACTGTGTGTACTATATGCAGAGTACAGTACTATATACATGACAGAATACTGTGTGTGTACTATATGCAGAGTACAGTACTATATACATGACAGAATACCATGTGTACTATACGCAGAATACAGTAGTATATACATTACATAATACTGTGTGTACTATATGCAGAATACAGTAGTATATACATTACATATTACTGTGTGTACTATATGCAGAGTACAGTAGAATATACATGACAGAATACTGTGTACTATATGCAGAGTACAGTACTATATACATGACAAAATACTATGTGTACTATACGCAGAATACAGTAGTATATACATTACATAATACTGTGTGTACTATATGCAGAGTACAGTACTATATACATGACAGAATACTGTGTACTATATGCAGAGTACAGTAGAATATACATGACAGAATACTGTGTACTATATGCAGAGTACAGTAGAATATACATGACAGAATACTGTGTACTATATGCAGAGTACAGTACTATATACATGACAGAATACTGTGTACTATATGCAGAGTACAGTAGAATATACATGACAGAATACTGTGTACTATATGCAGAGTACAGTAGAATATACATGACAGAATACTGTGTACTATATGCAGAGTACAGTAGTATATACATGACAGAATACTGTGTACTATACGCAGAATACAGTAGTATATACATGACATAATACTGTGTGTACTATATGCAGAATACAGTAGTATATACATTACATAATACTGTGTGTACTATATGCAGAGTACAGTAGAATATATATGACAGAATACTGTGTACTATATGCAGAGTACAGTAGAATATACATGACAGAATACTGTGTGTACTATATGCAGAATACAGTACTATATACATGACAGAATGCTGTGTACTATATGCAGAGTACAGTAATATATACATGACAGAATACTGTGTACTATATGCAGAGTACAGTAGCATATACATGACAGAATACTGTGTGTACTATATGCAGAATACAGTACTATATACATGACAGAATACTGTGTACTATATGCAGAGTACAGTAATATATACATGACAGAATACTGTGTACTATATGCAGAGTACAGTAGTATATACATGACAGAATACTGTGTACTATATGCTGAGTACAGTAGTATATACATGACAGAATACTGTGTGTACTATATGCAGAGTACAGTAATATATACATGACAGAATACAGTGTACTATATGAAGAGTACAGTAGTATATACATGACAGAATACTGTGTGTACTATATGCAGAGTACAGTACTATATACATGACAGAATACTGTGTACTATATGCAGAGTACAGTAGAATATACATGACAGAATACTGTGTATTATACGCAGAGTACAGTACTATATACATGACAGAATACTGCGTGTACTATATGCAGAGTACAGTAGTATATACATGACAGAATACTGTGTGTACTATATGCAGAGTACAGTACTATATACATGACAGAATACTGTGTGTACTATATGCAGAGTACAGTAGAATATACATGACAGAATACTGTGTACTATATGCAGAGTACAGTACTATATACATGACAGAATACTGTGTGTACTATATGCAGAGTACAGTACTATATACATGACAGAATACTGTGTACTATATGCAGAGTACAGTAGAATATACATGACAGAATACTGTGTATTATACGCAGAGTACAGTACTATATACATGACAGAATACTGCGTGTACTATATGCAGAGTACAGTAGTATATACATGACAGAATACTGTGTGTACTATATGCAGAGTACAGTACTATATACATGACAGAATACTGTGTGTACTATATGCAGAGTACAGTAGAATATACATGACAGAATACTGTGTACTATATGCAGAGTACAGTACTATATACATGACAGAATACTGTGTACTATATGCAGAATACAGTAATATATACATGACAGAATACTGTGTACTATATGCAGAATACAGTACTATACACATGACAGAATACTGTGTGTACTATATGCAGAGTACAGTACTATATACATGACAGAATACTGTGTACTATATGCAGAATACAGTACTATACACATGACAGAATACTGTGTGTACTATATGCAGAGTACAGTACTATATACATGACAGAATACTGTGTGTGTACTATATGCAGAGTACAGTACTACATGACAGAATACTGTGTACTATATGCAGAGTACAGTACTATATACATGACAGAATACTGTGTGTACTATATGCAGAGTACAGTACTACATGACAGAATACTATGTGTATTATACGCAGAATACAGTAGTATATACATGACAGAATACTGTGTACTATATGCAGAATACAGTAGTATATACATGACAGAATACTGTGTACTATATGCAGAGTACAATACTATATACATGACAGAATACTGTGTACTATATGCAGAGTACAGTAGTATATACATGACAGAATACTATGTGTATTATACGCAGAATACAGTAGTATATACATGACAGAATACTATGTGTATTATACGCAGAATACAGTAGTATATACATGACAGAATACTGTACTATATGCAGAGTACAGTACTATATACATGACAGAATACGGTGTACTATACGCAGAGTACAGTACTATATACATGACAGAATACTGTGTACTATACGCAGAATACAGTAGTATATACATGACCGAATACTATGTGTATTATACGCAGAATACAGTAGTATATACATGACAGAATACTGTGTACTATATGCAGAGTACAGTAGTATATACATGACAGAATACTGTGTACTATATGCAGAGTACAGTAGTATATACATGACAGAATACTGTGTACTATATGCAGAGTACAGTACTATTTACATGACAGAATACTGTGTACTATATGCAGAATACAGTACTATACACATGACAGAATACTGTGTGTACTATATGCAGAGTACAGTACTATATACATGACAGAATACTGTGTGTACTATATGCAGAGTACAGTACTATATACATCACAGAATACTGCGTACTATATGCAGAGTACAGTAGTATATACATGACAGAATACTGTGTGTACTATATGCAGAGTACAGTACTATATACATGACAGAATACGTGTACTATATGCAGAATACAGTAGCATATACATGACAGAATACTGTGTACTATATGCAGAGTACAGTAATATATACATGACAGAATACTGTACTATATGCAGAGTACAGTACTATATACATGACAGAATACTGTGTACTATACGCAGAGTACAGTACTATATACATGACAGAATACTGTGTACTATACGCATAATACAGTAGTATATACATGACAGAATACTATGTGTATTATACGCAGAATACAGTAGTATATACATGACAGAATACTGTGTACTATATGCAGAATACAGTACTATATACATGACAGAATACTGTGTACTATATGCAGAGTACAGTAGTATATACATGACAGAATACTGTGTGTACTATATGCAGAGTACAGTACTATATACATGACAGAATACTGTGTGTACTATATGCAGAGTACAGTACTATATACATGACAGAATACTGTGTGTACTATATGCAGAGTACAGTACTATATACATGACAGAATACTGTGTGTACTATATGCAGAGTACAGTACTATATACATGACAGAATACTGTGTGTACTATATGCAGAGTACAGTACTATATACATGACAGAATACTGTGTACTATACGCAGAGTACAGTAGTATATACATGACAGAATACTGTGTACTATATGCAGAGTACAGTAGAATATACATGACAGAATACTGTGTGTACTATATGCAGAGTACAGTACTATATACATGACAGAATACTGTGTGTACTATATGCAGAATACAGTACTATATACAAATGACAGAATACTGTGTACTATATGCAGAGTACAGTACTATATACAAATGACAGAATACTGTGTACTATATGCAGAGTACAGTACTATATACAAATGACAGAATACTGTGTACTATATGCAGAGTACAGTAATATATACATGACAGAATACTGTGTGTACTATATGCAGAGTACAGTACTATATACAAATGACAGAATACTGTGTACTATATGCAGAGTACAGTAATATATACATGACAGAATACTGTGTGTACTATATGCAGAGTACAGTAATATATACATGACAGAATACTGTGTACTATATGCAGAGTACAGTAGTATATACATGACAGAATACTGTGTGTACTATATGCAGAGTACAGTACTATATACATGACAGAATATTGTGTACTATATGCAGAGTACAGTACTATATACATGACAGAATACTGTGTGTACTATACGCAGAGTACAGTAATATATACATGACAGAATACTGTACTATATGCAGAGTACAGTACTATATACATGACAGAATACTGTGTGTACTATATGCAGAGTACAGTACTATATACATGACAGAATACTGTGTATTATACGCAGAGTACAGTACTATATACATGACAGAATACTGTGTACTATACGCAGAGTACGGTAGTATATACATGACAGAATACTGTGTACTATACGCAGAGTACAGTAGTATATACATGACAGAATACTGTGTACTATACGCAGAGTACAGTAGTATATACATGACAGAATACTGTGTACTATACGCAGAGTACAGTAGAATATACATGACAGAATACTGTGTACTATACGCAGAGTACAGTAGTATATACATGACAGAATACCGTGTGTACTATATGCAGAGTACAGTAGTATATACATGACAGAATACCGTGTGTACTATATGCAGAGTACAGTAGTATATACAAATGACAGAATACTGTGTACTATATGCAGAGTACAGTAGTATATACATGACAGAATACTGTACTATATGCAGAGTACAGTAGTATATGCATGACAGAATACTGTGTTCTATATGCAGAGTACAGTAATATATACATGACAGAATACTGTGTACTATATGCAGAGTACAGTAGTATATACATGACAGAATACTGTACTATATGCAGAGTACAGTACTATATACATGACAGAATATTGTGTACTATATGCAGAGTACAGTAGTATATACATGACAGAATACTGTGTACTATATGCAGAGTACAGTAGTATATACCTGACCGAATACCGTGTGTACTATATGCAGAGTACAGTACTATATACAAATGACAGAATACTGTGTACTGTATGCAGAGTACAGTAGTATATACATGACAGAATACTGTACTATATGCAGAATACAGTACTATATACATGACAGAATACTGTGTACTATATGCAGAGTACAGTAGTATATACATGACAGAATACTGTACTATATGCAGAGTACAGTACTATATACATGACAGAATATGGTGTACTATATGCAGAGTACAGTAATATATACATGACAGAATACTGTGTACTATATGCAGAGTACAGTAATATATACATGACAGAATACTGTACTATATGCAGAGTACAGTACTATATACATGACAGAATACGGTGTACTATATGCAGAATACAGTACTATATACATGACAGAATACTGTGTACTATATGCAGAGTACAGTAATATATACATGACAGAATACTGTGTGTACTATATGCAGAAACAGTACTATATACATAACAGAACACTATATGGCAGATATATAGCAGAATACTGTGTGTGCTATATGCAGAGTACAGTAGTATATACATGACAGAATACTGTGTACTATATGCAGAGTACAGTAGAATATACATGACAGAATACTGTGTACTATATGCAGAGTACAGTACTATATACATGACAGAATACTGTGTACTATATGCAGAGTACAGTAGTATATACATGACATAATACTGTGTGTACTATATGCAGAGTACAGTACTATATACATGACAGAATACTGTGTGTACTATATGCAGAGTACAGTACTATATACATGACAGAATACTGCGTACTATATGCAGAGTACAGTAGTATATACATGACAGAATACTGTGTGTACTATATGCAGAGTACAGTACTATATACATGACAGAATACTGTGTACTATATGCAGAGTAAAGTAATATATACATGACAGAATACTGTACTATATGCAGAGTACAGTACTATATACATGACAGAATACTGTGTACTATACACAGAGTACAGTACTATATACATGACAGAATACTGTGTACTATACGCAGAATACAGTAGTATATACATGACAGAATACTGTGTACTATATGCAGAGTACAGTACTATATACATGACAGAATACTGTGTGTACTATATGCAGAGTACAGTACTATATACATGACAGAATACTGCATACTATATGCAGAGTACAGTACTATATACATGACAGAATACTGTGTGTACTATATGCAGAGTACAGTAGTATATACATGACAGAATACTGTGTGTACTATATGCAGAGTACAGTACTATATACATGACAGAATACTGCATACTATATGCAGAGTACAGTACTATATACATGACAGAATACTGTGTACTATATGCAGAGTACAGTACTATATACATGACAGAATACTGTGTGTACTATATGCAGAATACAGTACTATATACATGACAGAATACTGTGTACTATATGCAGAGTACAGTAATATATACATGACAGAATACTATGTGTACTATATGCAGAGTACAGTAGAATATACATGACAGAATACTGTGTACTATATGCAGAGTACAGTACTATATACATGACAGAATACTGTGTGTACTATACGCAGAGTACAGTAATATATACATGACAGAATACTGTGTGTACTATATGCAGAGTACAGTAGTATATACATGACAGAATACTGTGTATTATACGCAGAGTACAGTACTATATACATGACAGAATACTGTGTACTATACGCAGAGTACAGTAGTATATACATGACAGAATACTGTGTACTATATGCAGAGTAAAGTAGTATATACATGACAGAATACTGTGTACTATACGCAGAGTACAGTAGTATATACATGACAGAATACTGTGTACTATACGCAGAGTACAGTAGTATATACATGACAGAATACTGTGTACTATACGCAGAGTACAGTAGAATATACATGACAGAATACTGTGTACTATACGCAGAGTACAGTAGTATATACATGACAGAATACTGTGTACTATATGCAGAGTACAGTACTATACACATGACAGAATACTGTGTTCTATATGCAGAGTACAGTAATATATACATGACAGAATACTGTACTGTATGCAGAGTACAGTACTATATACATGACAGAATACTGTGTTCTATATGCAGAGTACAGTAGTATATACATGACAGAATACTGTACTATATGCAGAGTACAGTACTATATACATGACAGAATATTGTGTACTATATGCAAAGTACAGTACTATATACATGACAGAATATTGTGTACTATATGCAGAGTACAGTAGTATATACATGACAGAATACCGTGTGTACTATATGCAGAGTACAGTACTATATACAAATGACAGAATACTGTGTACTATATGCAGAGTACAGTACTATATACATGACAGAATACTGTGTGTACTATATGCAGAGTACAGCAATATATACATGACAGAATACTGTACTATATGCAGAGTACAGTACTATATACATGACAGAATATTGTGTGTACTATATGCAGAGTACAGTAGTATATACATGACAGAATACTGTACTATATGCAGAGTACAGTACTATATACATGACAGAATACTGTGTACTATATGCAGAGTACAGTAATATATACATGACAGAATACTGTGTGTACTATATGCAGAAACAGTACTATATACATAACAGAACACTATATGGCAGATATATAGCAGAATACTGTGTGTGCTATATGCATAGTACAGTAGTATATACATGACAGAATACTGTGTACTATATGCAGAGTACAGTAGAATATACATGACAGAATACTGTGTACTATATGCAGAGTACAGTAGAATATACATGACAGAATACTGTGTACTATATGCAGAGTACAGTAGTATATACATGACATAATACTGTGTGTACTATATGCAGAGTACAGTACTATATACATGACAGAATACTGTGTGTACTATATGCAGATTACAGTAGTATATACATGACAGAATACTGTGTACTATACGCAGAGTACAGTAGTATATACATGACAGAATACTGTGTACTATACGCAGAGTACAGTAGTATATACATTACAGAATACCGTGTGTACTATATGCAGAGTACAGTAGTATATACATTACAGAATACCATGTGTACTATATGCAGAGTACAGTAGTATATACATGACAGAATACTGTGTGTACTATATGCAGAGTACAGTACTATATACAAATGACAGAATACTGTGTACTATATGCAGAGTACAGTACTATATACATGACAGAATACTGTACTATATGCAGAGTACAGTACTATATACATGACAGAATACTGTACTATATGCAGAGTACAGTACTATATACATGACAGAATATTGTGTACTATATGCAGAGTACAGTAGTATATACATGACAGAATACTGTACTATATGCAGAGTACAGTACTATATACATGATAGAATATTGTGTACTATATGCAGAGTACAGTAGTATATACATGACAGAATACTGTACTATATGCAGAGTACAGTACTATATACATGATAGAATATTGTGTACTATATGCAGAGTACAGTAATATATACATGACAGAATACTGTGTACTATATGCAGAGTACAGTAGTATATACGTGACAGAATACTGTGTGTACTATATGCAGAGTACAGTACTATATACAAATGACAGAATACTGTGTACTATATGCAGAGTACAGTAGTATATACATGACAGAATACTGTACTATATGCAGAGTACAGTACTATATACATGACAGAATACTGTTTACTATATGCAGAGTACAGTAGTATATACATGACAGAATACTGTGTACTATATGCAGAGTACAGTAGTATATACATGACAGAATACTGTACTATATGCAGAGTACAGTACTATATACATGATAGAATATTGTGTACTATATGCAGAGTACAGTAGTATATACATGACAGAATACTGTACTATATGCAGAGTACAGTACTATATACATGATAGAATATTGTGTACTATATGCAGAGTACAGTAATATATACATGACAGAATACTGTGTACTATATGCAGAGTACAGTAGTATATACATGACAGAATACTGTGTACTATATGCAGAGTACAGTAGTATATACATGACAGAATACTGTACTATATGCAGAGTACAGTACTATATACATGATAGAATATTGTGTACTATATGCAGAGTACAGTAGTATATACATGACAGAATACTGTACTATATGCAGAGTACAGTACTATATACATGATAGAATATTGTGTACTATATGCAGAGTACAGTAATATATACATGACAGAATACTGTGTACTATATGCAGAGTACAGTAGTATATACGTGACAGAATACTGTGTGTACTATATGCAGAGTACAGTACTATATACAAATGACAGAATACTGTGTACTATATGCAGAGTACAGTAGTATATACATGACAGAATACTGTACTATATGCAGAGTACAGTACTATATACATGACAGAATACTGTTTACTATATGCAGAGTACAGTAGTATATACATGACAGAATACTGTGTACTATATGCAGAGTACAGTAGTATATACATGACAGAATACTGTACTATATGCAGAGTACAGTACTATATACATGATAGAATATTGTGTACTATATGCAGAGTACAGTAGTATATACATGACAGAATACTGTACTATATGCAGAGTACAGTACTATATACATGATAGAATATTGTGTACTATATGCAGAGTACAGTAATATATACATGACAGAATACTGTGTACTATATGCAGAGTACAGTAGTATATACATGACAGAATACTGTGTACTATATGCAGAGTACAGTAGTATATACATGACAGAATACTGTACTATATGCAGAGTACAGTACTATATACATGATAGAATATTGTGTACTATATGCAGAGTACAGTAGTATATACATGACAGAATACTGTACTATATGCAGAGTACAGTACTATATACATGATAGAATATTGTGTACTATATGCAGAGTACAGTAATATATACATGACAGAATACTGTGTACTATATGCAGAGTACAGTAGTATATACGTGACAGAATACTGTGTGTACTATATGCAGAGTACAGTACTATATACAAATGACAGAATACTGTGTACTATATGCAGAGTACAGTAGTATATACATGACAGAATACTGTACTATATGCAGAGTACAGTACTATATACATGACAGAATACTGTTTACTATATGCAGAGTACAGTAATATATACATGACAGAATACTGTGTGTACTATATGCAGAAACAGTACTATATACATAACAGAACACTATATGGCAGATATATAGCAGAATACTGTGTGTGCTATATGCAGAGTACAGTACTATATACAAATGACAGAATACTGTGTACTATATGCAGAGTACAGTACTATATACATGACAGAATACTGTGTACTAAATGCAGAGTACAGTAGTATATACATGACAGAATACCGTGTGTACTATATGCAGAGTACAGTAGTATATACAAATGACAGAATACTGTTTACTATATGCAGAGTACAGTACTATATACATGACAGAACACTATATGTACTATATGCAGAGTACAGTACTATATACATGACAGAACACTATATGTACTATATGCAGAGTACAGTACTATATACATAACAGAACACCATCTATATGGCAGATGTATAGCAGAATACTGTGTGTACTATATGCAGAGTACAGTACTATATACATGACAGAATACTGTGTGTACTATATGCAGCGTACAGTAGAATATACATGACAGAACACCATCTATATGGCAGATATATAGCAGAATACTATATGTACTATATGCAGAGTACAGTACTATATACATGACAGAACACTATCTATATGGCAGATATATAGCAGAATACTATATGTACTATATGCAGAGTACAGTACTATATACATAACAGAATACTGTGTGCACTAAATGCATAGTACAGTACTATATACATTTATTTATTTATTTTTTATTTATAAAATATTTTACCAGGAAGGATACATTGAGATTTCTCTCGTTTTCAAGTATGTCCTGGGACTACAAAACATTGCATTGATACAATAGGGTCCAATAAAATACAAAAACAATAATAATACACAATATATGCAAACATGTAACATAGAACGGGTAGGAAATATATAATCAACCATGACAGGAGCATTCTGTTTTGAGATATGTAGAGAGGGATCTCTTAAAGGATATTAGGCTTGGGGAAGGTTTGAAAGTGTGCGGGAGGTCATTCCATAACTGTGGTGCTCTGTAGGAAAAGGAGGATCGAGCTGCTTTCTTTTTGTATTGAGGCGAGCTAAATAATGTGCTGGTACTGGATCGGAGGTTATAGGAGGTGGGAATAGCAGGGGAGAGCATTCTGCTCAGGTAGGGTGGGAGCTTCCCAGAAAGGCTCTTAAACACAAGGCAGGAAAGATGGAGGGTGCGTCTGGATTCCAGCGACAGCCAGTTTAGTTCTTTTAGCATGTCACAGTGGTGGGTCCTGTAGTTACATTGTAGCACAAAGCGGCAGAACGAGTTATATAACGTATTTAGTTTATTAAGGTGAGTTTGCGGTGCAGGTGCATATACTACGTCCCCATAATCCAAGATAGGCATCAGCATTTGCTTTACAATCTTTTCCTTTACTGTAGGGCTGAGGCAAGATTTGTTTCTGTACAGGGCACCTAGTTTTGGATAAAGTTTAGAGGCAAGTTTTTCTATGTGGAGTCCAAAAGATAGATTGGGGTCTAACAACATACCTAAGTATTTAAAAGAGTGGACTGCGGTCAGCGTAAAATTGGATTTTGTTTTGATGCGAAGATGGGAATTTTGTAATTTTTGTATTTTAGGTCCCGTTCCAAAGATCATTGTGACCGTTTTGTCAGTGTTTAGGAAGAGTTTGTTTTTCGAGATCCACTTTTCTACCTCTGTGAACTGGTCTTGGAGCACTGCTTCAAGCTGCGGCAGATGAGATTTGTTTGCATAGATTACCGTGTTGTCTGCGTACATGTGTACAGTTGACGATTTGCAAACATTAGGCAAATCATTTATAAATAATGTGAATAGTAGGGGGCCGAAAATGGAACCTTGGGGAACACCACACGTGATTGGGAGAGGGAGGGAGTCACTGTTAGAGACAGAGACATATTGTGATCGATCCGATACATATGATTTAAACCAGGTTAACGGGCGATCAGCAATACCAGAGTTTTTTAGTTTGAGAAGTAGTAGGTCATGGTCCACTGTGTCAAAAGCCTTTGCAAAATCAAGGAAAATAGCTCCAGTTAGGTCTCCTTGTTCCATGCCAGTTTGGATGTCGTTGCAAACTTTTAGGAGGGCAGTTGTAGTGGAGTGATTCGGTCTAAAACCTGATTGATCAGGGGTCAGATAGTTAGAAAGTTGATAATACTCGCATAATTGCGTATGGACGCATTTTTCTAAGATTTTTGACAATACAGGGAGCAATGATATAGGACGATAGTTAGAAACCAAGGTTAACTCCCCACTTTTATGAATAGGCACTACTCTTGCAGTTTTCCAGAGTTTGGGTATGTATCCAGACACCAAGGATTCGTTAATTAGGGTTGCGACAGGCTTAGCAATTGCCGGCGCACTGAGCTTCAACAGCATTGCTGGGATTTGATCAGGTCCTGACTGGTTTTTCATTTTTAGATTATTGAGGTGTTTCTTAACGACATTGAAGGGTACAGGTATAAAATTGAACTTCTCTATATTGGGTCTTTGCTGTTTTAGTGGGGCCTGATCCACATTTGTAGCTTCAGGATGTGTGCCATTTATTAGTTTGTCAATCAGGGTGGCGGAGCATCCGACAAAATAATTGTTAAAGGCATTTGCTACTTCTAAGGGAAGTTGCAGGTTTTGGTTATCCACATTGACAGTGGAGGGTTGGGAGTGGATTGGTGGATTTTGTAGGTTATTTATGAGTTTCCAAAACTTTCTAGGGTTACATATATTATTGTGCAGATTTTCACAGAAATATTGTGCCTTAGCCAATTTTGTTTGTTTAGTGCATATATTTCGCCATTGTCTATATACACAGTGATCATTCATAGAGCCAGTATGCTTGAACTTTGACCACAATGAATCCTGAAATTGGTACATTTGAATGAGGTCAGCTGTGATCCAATTCAAGTGTGCTCCTTTTACTCTCACCTTACGCAGCGGTGCATGTAAATTCCAAACTTGTAGGAGTTCAGACTGAAAGAATTCATGACAGAATACTGTGTGTACTATATGCAGAGTACAGTACTATATACATGACAGAATACGTGTACTATATGCAGAGTACAGTACTATATACATGACAGAATACTGTGTGTACTATATGCAGAGTACAGTACTATATACATGACAGAATACTGTGTGTACTATATGCAGAGTACAGTACTATATACATGACAGAATACTGTGTGTACTATATGCAGAGTACAGTACTATATACATGACAGAATACTGTGTGTACTATATGCAGAGTACAGTACTATATACATGACAGAACACCGTGTGTACTATATGCAGAGTACAGTACTATATACATGACAGAATACTGTGTGTACTATATGCAGAGTACAGTACTATATACATGACAGAATACTGTGTGTACTATATGCAGAGTACAGTACTATATACATGACAGAACACTATCTATATGGCAGATATATAGCAGAATACTGTGTGTACTATATGCAGAGTACAGTACTATATACATGACAGAATACTGTGTACTATATGCAGAGTACAGTACTATATACATGACAGAATACTGTGTGTACTATATGCAGAGTACAGTACTATATACATGACAGAACACTATCTATATGGCAGATATATAGCAGAATACTGTGTGTGTACTATATGCAGAGTACAGTACTATATACATGACAGAATACTGTGTGCACTATATGCAGAATACAGTACTATATACATGACAGAATACTGTGTACTATATGCAGAGTACAGTACTATATACATGACAGAATACTGTGTACTATATGCAGAGTA
>NW_026511476.1:25000-51499 GCF_027579735.1 Bombina bombina
ATACTGTGTGCACTTTATGCAGAGTACAGTACTATATACATGACAGAACACTATCTATATGGCAGATATATAGCAGAATACTGTGTGTGTACTATATGCAGAGTACAGTACTATATACATGACAGAATACTGTGTGTGCTATATGCAGAGTACAGTACTATATACATGACAGAACACTATCTATATGGCAGATATATAGCAGAATACTGTGTGTGTACTCTATGCAGAGTACAGTACTATATACATGACAGAACACTATCTATATGGCAGATATATAGCAGAATACTGTGTGTGTACTCTATGCAGAGTACAGTAATATATACATGACAGAACACTATCTATATGGCAGATATATAGCAGAATACTGTGTGCACTATATGCAGAGTACAGTACTATATACATGACAGAATACTGTGTGCACTTTATGCAGAGTACAGTACTATATACATGACAGAACACCATCTATATGGCAGATATATAGCAGAATACTGTGTGCCCTATATGCAGAGTACAGTACTATATACATGACAGAATACTGTGTGCACTATATGCATGACAGAACACTATCTATATGGCAGATATATAGCATAATACTATATGTACTATATGCAGAGTACAATACTATATACATCACAGAATACTGTGTGCACTATATGCAGAGTACAGTACTATATACATAACAGAACACCATCTATATGGCAGATATATAGCAGAATACTGTGTGCACTATATGCAGAGTACAGTACTATATACATGACAGAACACTATATGTACTATATGCAGAGTACAGTACTATATACATGACAGAACACTATCTATATGGCAGATATATAGCAGAATACTATATGTACTATATGCAGAGTACAGTACTATATACATGACAGAACACTATAGGGCAGATATATAGCAGAATACTATATGTACTATATGCAGAGTACAGTACTATATACATGACAGAACACTATCTATAGGGCAGATATATAGCAGAATACTATATGTACTATATGCAGAGTACAGTACTATATACATGACAGAACACTATCTATAGGGCAGATATATAGCAGAATACTATATGTACTATATGCAGAGTACAGTACTATATACATGACAGAACACTATCTATAGGGCAGACATATAGCAGAATACTATATGTACTATATGCAGAGTACAATACTATATACATGACAGTATACTGTGTGTACTAAATGCAGAGTACAGTACTATATACATGACAGAATACTGTGTGTGTACTATATGCAGAGTACAGTACTATATACATGACATAACACTATATATATGGCAGATATATAGCAGAATACTGTGTGTACTATATGCAGAGTACAGTACTATATACATGACAGAACACTATCTATATGGCAGATATATAGCAGAATACTGTGTGTGTACTATATGCAGAGTACTGTACTATATACATGACAGAATACTGTGTGTGTACTATATGCAGAGTACAGTACTATATACATGACAGAACACTATATATATGGCAGATATATAGCAGAATACTGTGTGTGTATTATATGCAGAGTACAGTACTATATACATGACAGAACACTATATATATGGCAGATATATAGCAGAATACTATATGTACTATATGCAGAGTACAGTACTACATACATGACAGAACACTATCTATATGGCAGATATATAGCAGAATACTATATGTACTATATGCAGAGTACAGTACTATATACATAACAGAACACTATCTATAGGGCAGATATATAGCAGAATACTATATGTACTATATGCAGAGTACAGTACTACATACATGACAGAACACTATATATATGGCAGATATATAGCAGAATACTATATGTACTATATGCAGAGTACAGTACTATATACATGACAGAACACTATATATAGGGCAGATATATAGCAGAATACTATATGTACTATATGCAGAGTACAGTACTATATACATGACAGAACACTATCTATAGGGCAGATATATAGCAGAATACTATATGTACTATATGCAGAGTACAGTACTATATACATGACAGAACACTATCTATAGGGCAGATATATAGCAGAATATTATATGTACTATATGCAGAGTACAGTACTATATACACATGACAGAACACTATCTATATGGCAGATATATAACAGAATACTGTGTGTGTACTATATGCAGAGTACAGTACTATATACATGACAGAACACTATCTATATGGCAGATATATAGCAGAATACTATATGTACTATATGCAGAGTACAGTACTATATACATGACAGAATACGTGTACTATATGCAGAGTACAGTACTATATACATGACAGAATACTGTGTGTGTACTATATGCAGAGTACAGTACTATATACATGACAGAACACTATCTATATGGCAGATATATAGCAGAATACTATATGTACTATATGCAGAGTACAGTACTATATACATGACAGAACACTATCTATAGGGCAGATATATAGCAGAATACTGTATGTACTATATGCAGAGTACAGTACTATATACATGACAGAACACTATATATATGGCAGATATATAGCAGAATACTATATGTACTATATGCAGAGTACAGTACTATATACATGACAGAATACTGTGTGTGTACTATATGCAGAGTACAGTACTATATACATGACAGAACACTATCTATATGGCAGATATATAGCAGAATACTGTGTGTGTACTATATGCAGAGTACAGTACTATATACATGACAGAACACTATCTATAGGGCAGATATATAGCAGAATACTATATGTACTATATGCAGAGTACAGTACTATATACATGACAGAACACTATAGGGCAGATATATAGCAGAATACTATATGTACTATATGCAGAGTACAGTACTATATACATGACAGAACACTATCTATAGGGCAGATATATAGCAGAATACTATATGTACTATATGCAGAGTACAGTACTATATACATGACAGAACACTATCTATAGGGCAGACATATAGCAGAATACTATATGTACTATATGCAGAGTACAATACTATATACATGACAGTATACTGTGTGTACTAAATGCAGAGTACAGTACTATATACATGACAGAATACTGTGTGTGTACTATATGCAGAGTACAGTACTATATACATGACATAACACTATATATATGGCAGATATATAGCAGAATACTGTGTGTACTATATGCAGAGTACAGTACTATATACATGACAGAACACTATCTATATGGCAGATATATAGCAGAATACTGTGTGTGTACTATATGCAGAGTACTGTACTATATACATGACAGAATACTGTGTGTGTACTATATGCAGAGTACTGTACTATATACATGACAGAATACTGTGTGTGTACTATATGCAGAGTACAGTACTATATACATGACAGAACACTATATATATGGCAGATATATAGCAGAATACTGTGTGTGTATTATATGCAGAGTACAGTACTATATACATGACAGAACACTATATATATGGCAGATATATAGCAGAATACTATATGTACTATATGCAGAGTACAGTACTACATACATGACAGAACACTATCTATATGGCAGATATATAGCAGAATACTATATGTACTATATGCAGAGTACAGTACTATATACATAACAGAACACTATCTATAGGGCAGATATATAGCAGAATACTATATGTACTATATGCAGAGTACAGTACTACATACATGACAGAACACTATATATATGGCAGATATATAGCAGAATACTATATGTACTATATGCAGAGTACAGTACTATATACATGACAGAACACTATATATAGGGCAGATATATAGCAGAATACTATATGTACTATATGCAGAGTACAGTACTATATACATGACAGAACACTATCTATAGGGCAGATATATAGCAGAATACTATATGTACTATATGCAGAGTACAGTACTATATACATGACAGAACACTATCTATAGGGCAGATATATAGCAGAATATTATATGTACTATATGCAGAGTACAGTACTATATACACATGACAGAACACTATCTATATGGCAGATATATAACAGAATACTGTGTGTGTACTATATGCAGAGTACAGTACTATATACATGACAGAACACTATCTATAGGGCAGATATATAGCAGAATACTATATGTACTATATGCAGAGTACAGTACTATATACATGACAGAATACGTGTACTATATGCAGAGTACAGTACTATATACATGACAGAATACTGTGTGTGTACTATATGCAGAGTACAGTACTATATACATGACAGAACACTATCTATATGGCAGATATATAGCAGAATACTATATGTACTATATGCAGAGTACAGTACTATATACATGACAGAACACTATCTATAGGGCAGATATATAGCAGAATACTGTATGTACTATATGCAGAGTACAGTACTATATACATGTCAGAACACTATATATATGGCAGATATATAGCAGAATACTGTGTGTGTACTATATGCAGAGTACAGTACTATATACATGACAGAACACTATCTATATGGCAGATATATAGCAGAATACTGTGTGTGTACTATATGCAGAGTACAGTACTATATACATGACAGAACACTATCTATAGGGCAGATATATAGCAGAATACTATATGTACTATATGCAGAGTACAGTACTATATACATGACAGAACACTATCTATAGGGCAGATATATAGCAGAATACTATATGTACTATATGCAGAGTACAGTACTATATACATGACAGAACACTATCTATATGACAGATATATAGCAGAATACTGTGTGTGTACTATATGCAGAGTACAGTACTATATACATGACAGAACACTATCTATAGGGCAGATATATAGCAGAATACTATATGTACTATATGCAGAGTACAGTACTATATACATGACAGAACACTATATATATGGCAGATATATAGCAGAATACTATATGTACAATATGCAGAGTACAGTACTATATACATGACAGAACACTATCTATAGGGCAGATATATAGCAGAATACTGTGTGTGTACTATATGCAGAGTACAGTACTATATACATGACAGAACACTATATATATGGCAGATATATAGCAGAATACTATATGTACTATATGCAGAGTACAGTACTATATACATGACAGAACACTATATATATGGCAGATATATAGCAGAATACTATATGTACTATATGCAGAGTACAGTACTATATACATGACAGAACACTATATATATGGCAGATATATAGCAGAATACTATATGTACTATATGCAGAGTACAGTACTATATACATGACAGAACACTATCTATATGGCAGATATATAGCAGAATACTGTGTGTATACTATATGCAGAGTACAGTACTATATACATGACAGAACACTATCTATAGGGCAGATATATAGCAGAATACTGTGTGTGTACTATATGCAGAGTACAGTACTATATACATGACAGAACACTATCTATATGACAGATATATAGCAGAATACTGTGTGTGTACTATATGCAGAGTACAGTACTATATACATGACAGAACACTATCTATATGGCAGATATATAGCAGAATACTGTGTGTGTACTATATGCAGAGTACAGTACTATATACATGACAGAACACTATCTATATGACAGATATATAGCAGAATACTGTGTGTGTACTATATGCAGAGTACAGTACTATATACATGACAGAACACTATCTATATGACAGATATATAGCAGAATACTATATGTACTATATGCAGAGTACAGTACTATATACATGACAGAACACTATCTATATGACAGATATATAGCAGAATACTATATGTACTATATGCAGAGTACAGTACTATATACATGACAGAACACTATCTATATGGCAGATATATAGCAGAATACTATATGTACTATATGCAGAGTACAGTACTATATACATGACAGAACACTATCTATATGACAGATATATAGCAGAATACTGTGTGTGTACTATATGCAGAGTACAGTACTATATACATGACAGAACACTATCTATATGGCAGATATATAGCAGAATACTGTGTGTGTACTATATGCAGAGTACAGTACTATATACATGACAGAACACTATCTATAGGGCAGATATATAGCAGAATACTATATGTACTATATGCAGAGTACAGTACTATATACATGACAGAACACTATCTATAGGGCAGATATATAGCAGAATACTGTGTGTGTACTATATGCAGAGTACAGTACTATATACATGACAGAACACTATCTATAGGGCAGATATATAGCAGAATACTATATGTACTATATGCAGAGTACAGTACTATATACATGACAGAACACTATCTATATGACAGATATATAGCAGAATACTGTGTGTGTACTATATGCAGAGTACAGTACTATATACATGACAGAACACTATCTATAGGGCAGATATATAGCAGAATACTGTGTGTGTACTATATGCAGAGTACAGTACTATATACATGACAGAACACTATCTATAGGGCAGATATATAGCAGAATACTATATGTACAATATGCAGAGTACAGTACTATATACATGACAGAACACTATCTATATGGCAGATATATAGCAGAATACTGTGTGTGTACTATATGCAGAGTACAGTACTATATACATGACAGAACACTATCTATAGGGCAGATATATAGCAGAATACTGTGTGTGTACTATATGCAGAGTACAGTACTATATACATGACAGAACACTATCTATAGGGCAGATATATAGCAGAATACTATATGTACAATATGCAGAGTACAGTACTATATACATGACAGAACACTATATGACAGATATATAGCAGAATACTGTGTGTGTACTATATGCAGAGTACAGTACTATATACATGACAGAACACTATCTATATGGCAGATATATAGCAGAATACTGTGTGTGTACAATATGCAGAGTACAGTACTATATACATGACAGAACACTATATGACAGATATATAGCAGAATACTGTGTGTGTACTATATGCAGAGTACAGTACTATATACATGACAGAACACTATCTATATGACAGATATATAGCAGAATACTGTGTGTGTACTATATGCAGAGTACAGTACTATATACATGACAGAACACTATCTATATGACAGATATATAGCAGAATACTGTGTGTGTACTATATGCAGAGTACAGTACTATATACATGACAGAACACTATCTATATGACAGATATATAGCAGAATACTGTGTGTGTACAATATGCAGAGTACAGTACTATATACATGACAGAACACTATATGACAGATATATAGCAGAATACTGTGTGTGTACTATATGCAGAGTACAGTACTATATACATGACAGAACACTATCTATATGACAGATATATAGCAGAATACTGTGTGTGTACTATATGCAGAGTACAGTACTATATACATGACAGAACACTATCTATAGGGCAGATATATAGCAGAATACTATATGTACTATATGCAGAGTACAGTACTATATACATGACAGAACACTATCTATATGACAGATATATAGCAGAATACTGTGTGTGTACTATATGCAGAGTACAGTACTATATACATGACAGAACACTATCTATAGGGCAGATATATAGCAGAATACTGTGTGTGTACTATATGCAGAGTACAGTACTATATACATGACAGAACACTATCTATAGGGCAGATATATAGCAGAATACTATATGTACAATATGCAGAGTACAGTACTATATACATGACAGAACACTATCTATATGGCAGATATATAGCAGAATACTGTGTGTGTACTATATGCAGAGTACAGTACTATATACATGACAGAACACTATCTATAGGGCAGATATATAGCAGAATACTGTGTGTGTACTATATGCAGAGTACAGTACTATATACATGACAGAACACTATCTATAGGGCAGATATATAGCAGAATACTATATGTACAATATGCAGAGTACAGTACTATATACATGACAGAACACTATATGACAGATATATAGCAGAATACTGTGTGTGTACTATATGCAGAGTACAGTACTATATACATGACAGAACACTATCTATATGACAGATATATAGCAGAATACTGTGTGTGTACTATATGCAGAGTACAGTACTATATACATGACAGAACACTATCTATATGACAGATATATAGCAGAATACTGTGTGTGTACTATATGCAGAGTACAGTACTATATACACGACAGAACACTATCTATATGACAGATATATAGCAGAATACTGTGTGTGTACTATATGCAGAGTCTCCACCACACACTCAGCTATAATAGGACATTTATCTGAACAATGTCTGACGTCTCACTGCTGGCTGAAGCTTCCCATATGTGGACAAGAGTTTAGTGAATCTGTGGGAGCAGATCTCAGACATCCTCCAGAGGATAATGACAAACACTATGAATCATTGCAGCTCCCTGTTCTGAAGACTTTGATGTTCTCTAACAAGGAATGTGAAGCTTACAGCTCACATGGAATCCTGCAAGCTGTCACTTATGCAATGTACACAGTGTCACAAAACTAACATGTCCCACTGGGGATCGTCTGGGAGGAACTCCACAGTGTTACCAGTATGTGCCCAAAAGGCTGCCAGCCAAAGAAGTCGCACAATAGTGGTGCCAGTTATAAAGGGAAGCCCCCTTGCCACACCTCAGACAGGGGCACTGGTGAGTAGTGACATGTAAAGTGTTCCTTGTCTGAGCTGGACTTAAGTACAATATAATAATCCCACAAACCTGCATGACCAGCCATTTGCTGTAATCTTGCAAGGGATTTCCCCAAAATACCTGAAAACCAAGCAGGAGGAAAGTGACACAGTTTAGAATCTACGTCACCAGAGTAAACAACATTAACCCTCCAAATGCGGAGGGAACATGGAGCACTCAGTGCATGAATGAACTAAGTAACTAGCTGCTGCCCTCAGACATACACTGACAGATAATAACAATGTCTCTTGTAAGGAAACTCTAGGATGTCAGTATCATGTGCCTGAGGACATTACATCACCCCACACAGCTGCCTCTTCTGCTGGGCGCTTCTGACAATACAACCAGAGGTAGGCAGCGGCTGCTACAGTGACAGATCTATTTATTGCATGGCACCAAGAGCAGTAGACAGTGACAAGACAGATCTATTTATTGCATGGCACCAAGAGCAGTAGACAGTGACACTATGACAATGACAAGACAGATCTATTTATTGCATGGCACCAAGAGCAGTAGACAGTGACAAGACAGATCTATTTATTGCATGGCACCAAGAGCAGTAGACAGTGACAAGACAGATCTATTTATTGCATGGCACCAAGAGCAGTAGAAAGTGACAAGACAGATCTATTTATTGCATGGCACCAAGAGCAGTAGACAGTGACAAGACAGATCTATTTATTGCATGGCACCAAGAGCAGTAGACAGTGACAAGACAGATCTATTTATTGCATGGCACCAAGAGCAGTAGACAGTGACACTATGACAATGACAAGACAGATCTATTTATTGCATGGCACCAAGAGCAGTAGACAGTGACAAGACAGATCTATTTATTGCATGGCACCAAGAGCAGTAGACAGTGACAAGACAGATCTATTTATTGCATGGCACCAAGAGCAGTAGACAGTGACAAGACAGATCTATTTATTGCATGGCACCAAGAGCAGTAGACAGTGACAAGACAGATCTATTTATTGCATGGCACCAAGAGCAGTAGACAGTGACAAGACAGATCTATTTATTGCATGGCACCAAGAGCAGTAGACAGTGACACTATGACAATGACAAGACAGATCTATTTATTGCATGGCACCAAGAGCAGTAGACAGTGACAAGACAGATCTATTTATTGCATGGCACCAAGAGCAGTAGACAGTGACCCTATGACAATGACAAGACAGATCTATTTATTGCATGGCACCAAGAGCACTAGATGGTTACCCTATGACAATGACAAGACAGATCTATTTATTGCATGGCACCAAGAGCAGTAGACAGTGACCCTATGACAATGACAAGACAGATCTATTTATTGCATGGCACCAAGAGCAGTAGACAGTGACCCTATGACAGTGACAAGACAGATCTATTTATTGCATGGCACCAAGAGCAGTAGACAGTGACAAGACAGATCTATTTATTGCATGGCACCAAGAGCAGTAGACAGTGACAAGACAGATCTATTTATTGCATGGCACCAAGAGCAGTAGACAGTGACAAGACAGATCTATTTATTGCATGGCACCAAGAGCAGTAGACAGTGACAAGACAGATCTATTTATTGCATGGCACCAAGAGCAGTAGACAGTGACAAGACAGATCTATTTATTGCATGGCACCAAGAGCAGTAGATAGTGACAAGACAGATCTATTTATTGCATGGCACCAAGAGCAGTAGATAGTGACAAGACAGATCTATTTATTGCATGGCACCAAGAGCAGTAGACAGTGACCCTATGACAATGACAAGACAGATCTATTTATTACATGGCACCAAGAGCACTAGACAGTGACCCTATGACAATGACAAGACAGATTTATTACATAGCACCAAGAGCAGTAGACAGTGACCCTATGACAATGACAAGACAGATCTATTTATTACATGGCACCAAGAGCAGTAGACAGTGACCCTATGACAATGACAAGACAGATCTATTTATTACATGGCACCAAGAGCACTAGACGGTGACCCTATGACAATGACAAGACAGATCTATTTATTACATTGCACCAAGAGCACTAGACGGTGACCCTATGACAATGACAAGACAGATCTATTTATTACATTGCACCAAGAGCACTAGACAGTGACCCTATGACAATGACAAGACAGATCTATTTATTACATGGCACCAAGAGCACTAGACAGTGACCCTATGACAGTGACAAGACAAATCTATTTATTACATGGCACCAAGAGGACTAGATGGTGACCCTATGACAATGACAAGACAGATTTATTACATAGCACCAAGAGCACTAGATGGTAACCCTATGACAATGACAAGACAGATCTATTTATTACATTGCACCAAGAGCACTAGACGGTGACCCTATGACAATGACAAGACAGATCTATTTATTACATTGCACCAAGAGCACTAGACAGTGACCCTATGACAATGACAAGACAGATCTATTTATTACATGGCACCAAGAGCACTAGATGGTGACCCTATGACAATGACAAGACAGATATATTTATTGCATGGCACCAAGAGCAGTAGACAGTGACACTATGACAGTGACAAGACAGATCTATTTATTACATGGCACCAAGAGCACTAGACGGTGACCCTATGACAGTGACAAGACAGATCTATTTATTACATGGCACCAAGAGCACTAGATGGTGACCCAATGACAGTGACAAGACAGATCTATTTATTGCATGGCACCAAGAGCACTAGATGGTGACCCTATGACAATGACAAGACAGATCTATTTATTGCATGGCACCAAGAGCACTAGATGGTGACCCTATGACAGTGACAAGACAGATCTATTTATTACATGGCACCAAGAGCACTAGACGGTGACCCTATGACAGTGACAAGACAGATCTATTTATTACATGGCACCAAGAGCACTAGATGGTGACCCAATGACAGTGACAAGACAGATCTATTTATTACATGGCACCAAGAGCACTAGATGGTGACCCTATGACAATGACAAGACAGATCTATTTATTGCATGGCACCAAGAGCACTAGATGGTGACCCTATGACAGTGACAAGACAGATCTATTTATTACATGGCACCAAGAGCACTAGACGGTGACCCTATGACAGTGACAAGACAGATCTATTTATTACATGGCACCAAGAGCACTAGATGGTGACCCAATGACAGTGACAAGACAGATCTATTTATTACATGGCACCAAGAGCACTAGATGGTGACCCTATGACAATGATAAGATAGATCTATGTATTACATGGCACCAAGAGGACTAGATGGTGACCCGATGACAATGACAAGACAGATTTATTACATAGCACCAAGAGCACTAGATGGTGACCCTATGACAATGATAAGATAGATCTATGTATTACATGGCACCAAGAGGACTAGATGGTGACCCAATGACAATGACAAGACAGATTTATTACATAGCACCAAGAGCACTAGACAGTGACCCTATGACAGTGACAAGACAGATCTATTTATTACATGGCACCAAGAGGACTAGATGGTGACCCTATGACAGTGACAAGACAGATCTATTTATTACATGGCACCAAGAGGACTAGATGGTGACCCTATGACAATGACAAGACAGATTTATTACATAGCACCAAGAGCACTAGATGGTAACCCTATGACAATGACAAGACAGATCTATTTATTACATTGCACCAAGAGCACTAGACGGTGACCCTATGACAATGACAAGACAGATCTATTTATTACATTGCACCAAGAGCACTAGACAGTGACCCTATGACAATGACAAGACAGATCTATTTATTACATGGCACCAAGAGCACTAGATGGTGACCCTATGACAATGACAAGACAGATATATTTATTGCATGGCACCAAGAGCACTAGACGGTGACCCTATGACAGTGACAAGACAGATCTATTTATTACATGGCACCAAGAGCACTAGATGGTGACCCAATGACAGTGACAAGACAGATCTATTTATTGCATGGCACCAAGAGCACTAGATGGTGACCCTATGACAATGACAAGACAGATCTATTTATTGCATGGCACCAAGAGCACTAGACGGTGACCCTATGACAGTGACAAGACAGATCTATTTATTACATGGCACCAAGAGCACTAGACGGTGACCCTATGACAGTGACAAGACAGATCTATTTATTACATGGCACCAAGAGCACTAGATGGTGACCCAATGACAGTGACAAGACAGATCTATTTATTACATGGCACCAAGAGCACTAGATGGTGACCCTATGACAATGATAAGATAGATCTATGTATTACATGGCACCAAGAGGACTAGATGGTGACCCGATGACAATGACAAGACAGATTTATTACATAGCACCAAGAGCACTAGATGGTGACCCTATGACAATGATAAGATAGATCTATGTATTACATGGCACCAAGAGCACTAGATGGTGACCCTATGACAATGACAAGATAGATCTATTTATTACATGGCACCAAGAGCACTAGATGGTTACCCTATGACAGTGACAAGACAGATCTATTTATTACATGGCACCAATAGCACTAGATGGTGACCCAATGACAGTGACAAGACAGATTTATTTATTGCATGGCACCAAGAGCACTAGATGGTGACCCTATGACAATGACAAGATAGATCTATGTATTACATGGCACCAAGAGCACTAGATGGTGACCCTATGACAATGACAAGACAGATCTATTTATTACATGGCACCAAGAGCACTAGACAGTGACCCTATGACAGTGACAAGACAGATCTATTTATTACATTGCACCAAGAGCACTAGATGGTTACCCTATGACAGTGACAAGACAGATCTATTTATTACATTGCACCAAGAGCACTAGATGGTGACCCTATGACAATGACAAGACAGATCTATTTATTACATGGCACCAAGAGCACTAGATGGTGACCCTATGACAATGACAAGACAGATCTATTTATTACATAGCACCAAGAGCACTAGATGGTGACCCTATGACAGTGACAAGACAGATCTATTTATTACATTGCACCAAGAGCACTAGATGGTGACCCTATGACAGTGACAAGACAGATCTATTTATTACATTGCACCAAGAGCACTAGACGGTGACCCTATGACAATGACAAGACAGATCTATTTATTACATGGCACCAATAGCACTAGATGGTGACCCAATGACAGTGACAAGACAGATCTATTTATTGCATGGCACCAAGAGCACTAGATGGTGACCCTATGACAATGACAAGATAGATCTATGTATTACATGGCACCAAGAGCACTAGATGGTGACCCAATGACAAATCTATTTATTACATGGCACCAAGAGCACTAGATGGTGACCCTATGACAGTGACAAGACAGATCTATTTATTACATGGCACCAAGAGGACTAGATGGTGACCCTATGACAGTGACAAGACAGATCTATTTATTACATGGCACCAAGAGCACTAGATGATGATCCTATGATACACACACACACATATACACACACACACACAGACATATACACACTACTGCACATAAACACTCACAGGTATACATACACAGACATACAGTATATACACAATGACATATACACACAGACATATACACACTACTGCACATAAACAATCACAGGTATACACACACACACAGTCATATATACACACATACACACAGTCATATATACACACATACACACAGACATATACACACACATACACACAGACATATACACACACACACACAACTGCACATAAAGAGACATACACACAGACATATACACACACTACTACACATAAACACTCACAGGAATACACACACACACACTATTGCACAAAGACTCACAGGAATACACACACTACTACACATAAACACTCACAGGAATACATACACAGACATATATACACACACACACACACACACAGACATATACACACTACTGCACATAAACACTCACAGGTATACATACACAGACATACAGTATATACACAATGACATATACACACACAGACATATACAAACTACTGCACATAAACAATCACAGGTATACATACACACACACAGTCATATATACACACACACACACACACAGACATATATACACACACACACACACAACTGCACATAAAGAGACATATACACACACACACAGACATATATACACACACACACACACAACTGCACATAAAGAGACATATACACACACACAGACATACCCACACATAGACATATACACACACTACTACACATAAACACTCACAGGAATACACACACACTATTGCACAAACACTCACAGGAATACACACACTACTACACATAAACACTCACAGGAATACATACACAGACAGACATATACACACACTACTACACATAAACACTCACAGGTATACAGACACACACACACAGACACTACTACGCATAAACACTCACAGGTATACATACACAGACATATACAAACACTACTACACATAAACACTCACAGGTATACATACACAGACATATACACACACTACTACACATAAACACTCACAGGTATACATACACAGACATATACACTCACAGGTATACACACACTACTGCACATAAACACTCACAGGAATACACACACTACTGCACATAAACACTCACAGGAATACACACACAGACATATACACACACTACTACACATAAACACTCACAGGAATACACACACAGACATATAAACACTCACAGGAATGCACACACTACTGCACATAAACACTCACAGGAATACACACACATAGACATATACACACACTACTACACATAAACACTTACAGGAATACAAACACAGACATATATACACACTACTACACATAAACACTTACAGGAATACAAACACAGACATATATACACACTACTACACATAAACACTTACAGGAATACAAACACAGACATATATACACACTACTAAACATAAACACTCACAGGTATACACACACTACTAAACATAAACACTCACAGGAATACACACACAGACATATACACACACACTACTACACATAAACACTTACAGGAATACAAACACAGACATATACACACACTACTACACATAAAAACTCACAGGTATACATACACAGACAGACATATACACACACACACACACACTACTACACATAAACACTCACAGGTATACACACACTACTGCACATAAACACTCAGAGGAATACACAGACATATACGCACACTACTACACAAACACTCACAGGAATACATACACAGACATATATACACACTACTACACAAACATTCACATGTATACATACACAGACATATACACACACACACAGAGACATATACACACACTACTGCACAAACACTCACAGGAATACACACACAGACATATATACACACACAGACATACACACACTACTACGCATAAACACTCACAGGTATACATACACACACAGACATCTACACACACTACTACAAATAAACACTCAGAGGTATACAGACATACACACACACAGACATATACACACAATACTACACATAAACACTCACAGGTATACACACACACACACAGACATATACACACACTACTACACATAAACACTCAGAGGTATACAGACATACACACACAGACATATACACACAATACTACACATAAACACTCACAGGTATACACACACTACTGCACATAAACACTCACAGGAATACACACACTACTGCACATAAACACTCACAGGAATACACACACTACTGCACATAAACACTCACAGGAATACACACACTACTACAAATAAACACTCAGAGGTATACAGACATACACACACACAGACATCTACACACACTACTACACATAAACACTCAGAGGTATACAGACATACACACACACAGACATATACACACACTACTGCACATAAACACTCACAGGAATACACACACTACTGCACATAAACACTCACAGGAATACACACACTACTGCACATAAACACTCACAGGAATACACACACATAGACATATACACACACTACTACACATAAACACTCACAGGTATACACACACTACTGCACATAAACACTCACAGGAATACACACACTACTGCACATAAACACTCACAGGAATACACACACTACTGCACATAAACACTCACAGGAATACACACACTACTACAAATAAACACTCAGAGGTATACAGACATACACACACACAGACATCTACACACACTACTACACATAAACACTCAGAGGTATACAGACATACACACACACAGACATATACACACACTACTGCACATAAACACTCACAGGAATACACACACTACTGCACATAAACACTCACAGGAATACACACACTACTGCACATAAACACTCACAGGAATACACACACATAGACATATACACACACTACTACACACTAACACACACAACAACGCAATATGCACAAACAAAACTTGGAGCTAATGGTTCCCAGGGAGGGCCAGGGTTAGTGCAGTGATTACTAACACATCATTACAAAGCTGAACGCCCCTCTCTCAGCCTAATAAGGTCCTGAGAGCTGCAGAGCTTTTTATGGGAAAGAAGCTGAATATGAGCTGTAGGAGACGTTGCCAGGCATGGGGGTACAGAGGAAACCCCCACTAACCCTGCTCCCAATCTAACTGCAGTCATTGTTATTTCCAGCGTCCTGAGGGTTAATGAGTGCCAGGCAGCTAGTGGGGATTTTCATGGCACAAATACAATGCTAGAAAATGCGCTTTTGCTGTTTTCAGGCAGCCTCCGGGCTCCACTGGGGATTCTGCTATTTGCTGAGTTTAGCAAATGCCTCTTGCATGAGATTCCCAGAGGAGAGCGCAGATCCAGCAGCACCTAAATCCTAATGTACTGGTAATGCACAAACATATTGCAATGTTCCCACGAGCAGTATGCCAGTAACACTCACACTGGCACAGCTATAAACACAAAGGCAAAGCAGAGTTTTCTCTGATAATCCTGTGGCTGCTGCTTGCTGTTTCACTAATATTCGGTCCCAGATCCATAAGATAATAAACAGCAGTTATAGACAAACAGAAAACAGAAGAAATTCTAATAGCACATGACCAGCAATCTGCAGCCTGCAGCAAAGTCACATAAAACTAAATACAAAACATGCAGCACATGTCTGCACTCCTCAATAGCCTCACCACTGTCTGCACCCACAGATATCCTCCCCACTGTCTGCACCCACAGATATCCTCCCCACTGTCTGCACTCCTCAATAGCCTCACCACTGTCTGCACCCACAGATATCCTCCCCATTGTCTGCACCCACAGATATCCTCACCACTGTCTGCACCCACAGATACCCTCCTCACTGCCTGCGCCCACAGATATCTTCCTCACTGCCTGCGCCCACAGATATCTTCCTCACTGCCTGCGTCCACAGATATCCTCACCACTGCCTGCGTCCACAGATATCCTCACCACTGCCTGCACCCACAGATATCCTCACCACTGCCTGCACCCACAGATATCCTCACCACTGTCTGCACCCACAGATATCCTCACCACTGTCTGCACCCACAGATATCCTCACCACTGTCTGCACCCACAGATATCCTCACCACTGCCTGCACCCACAGATATCCTCACCACTGCCTGCACCCACAGATATCCTCACCACTGCCTGCACCCACAGATATCCTCCTCACTGTCTGCACCCACAGATATCCTCCTCACTGTCTGCACCCACAGATATCCTCCTCACTGTCTGCACCCACAGATATCCTCCTCACTGTCTGCACCCACAGATATCCTCACTACTGCTTGCACCCACAAATATCCTCCTCATTGTCTGCACCCACAGATATCCTCCCTACTGCTTGCACCAACAGGTATCCTCACCACTGCCTGCACCCACAGATATCCACCTCACTGCCTGCACCCACAGATATCCTCCTCACTGTCTGCACCCACAGATATCCTCCTCACTGCCTGCACCCACAGATATCCTCCCCACAGATATCCTCCTCACTGCCTGCACCCACAGATATCCTCCTCACTGTCTGCACCCACAGATATCCTCCTCACTGTCTGCACCCACAGATATCCTCCTCACTGTCTGCACCCACAGATATCCTCCTCATTGTCTGCACCCACAGATATCCTCCCTACTGCTTGCACCAACAGGTATCCTCACTACTGTTTGCACCAACAGGTATCCTCACTACTGCTTGCACCAACAGGTATCCTCACTACTGCTTGCACCAACAGGTATCCTCACTACTGCTTACACCAACAGGTATCCTCACTACTGCTTGCACCAACAGGTATCCTCACTACTGCTTACACCAACAGGTATCCTCACTACTGCTTACACCAACAGGTATCCTCACTACTGCTTGCACCAACAGGTATCCTCACTACTGCTTACACCAACAGGTATCCTCACTACTGCTTACACCAACAGGTATCCTCACTACTGCTTACACCAACAGGTATCCTCACTACTGCTTGCACCAACAGGTATCCTCACTACTGCTTACACCAACAGGTATCCTCACTACTGCTTGTACCAACAGGTATCCTCACTACTGCTTACACCAACAGGTATCCTCACTACTGCTTGCACCCCTAGACATCCACACCACTGCCTGCACTCCTAGATATAAACACCACTGCCTACACCCCTATATATATTCAAACTACTGCCTGCACCCCTAGATATTCACACCACTGCATCTATATATATATATATATATATATATATAAACATACACACACACCCCTAGATATTCACACCCCTAGATATTCACACCACTGCACCACTATATATTCACACCACTGCATCTATATATATATATATATATATATATATATATATATATATATATATATACATACACACACACATATATATACATACACACACATATATATATACATATATACATACACACCACTGCCTGCACCCCTAAATATTCAAACCACTGACTACACCCTAGATATACACATCAACTGCTTGTACCCCTAGACATACACACCACTGCCTGCATTTCTAGATAAACACACCACTGCTTGCACCCCTAGATATACACACTGCTGCCCCACCCCTACATATAATACTGCTACCTGCACCCCTAGATACACACCACACTGCCTGTACCTCTAGATATACTCACCATTGCTTGAACCCCTTAATACACACACCACTGCCTGCGTCCCTAGATATACTCACTGCTGCCCACACACCCCTAGATATATGCACTGCCACCTGCACCCCTATATAAACACACCATAATTAAACACAACACTGATTGCACCCCTAGATATTGCACTTCCTGCACCCCTAGATATCTGTACTTTTAGTTGCATCCCTGGGTCTCCTAACTTCTAGAGTCTCCCAGGATGTTGCTGTCACATAAAATCAGCAAAAGTTACAAACTGAAAACGACTTCTCTTAGCCTGGCTTGTAAATGTACAGTGTGCACAGAAGATCGCTTACCTTAGGACCCAGGAACCTCCACATATGGCTCACACCTAGCCAGACACCCCCTCACTGAGCTCCCATTGCTCGGGGCAGCCGGACATTTGTTCATTACCGACTAATCGCCTCCTGACATAAAGCACATAAGGATTGTGTGTAGGGAAACACCCCCAGCCCATCCTGCTCAGCCCCTTCATTAGCATAGCTGTGACTTCATACAGCACAGGCTGCTCAGCCAGAGACCCTGCACACTGGGCTAGCAGAGACCCTGCACACTGGGCTAGCAGAGACCCTGCACACTGGGCTAGCAGAGACCCTGGGCTAGCAGAGACCCTGCACACTGGGCTAGCAGAGACCCTGCACACTGGGCTAGCAGAGACCCTGGGCTAGCAGAGACCCTGCACACTGGGCTAGCAGAGACCCTGCACACTGGGCTAGCAGAGACCCTGCACACTGGGCTAGCAGAGACCCTGGGCTAGCAGAGACCCTGCACACTGGGCTAGCAGAGACCCTGGGCTAGCAGAGACCCTGCACACTGGGCTAGCAGAGACCCTGCACACTGGGCTAGCAGAGACCCTGCACACTGGGCTAGCAGAGACCCTGCACACTGGGCTAGCAGAGACCCTGCACACTGGGCTAGCAGAGACCCTGCACACTGGGCTAGCAGAGACCCTGGGCTAGCAGAGACCCTGCACACTGGGCTAGCAGAGACCCTGGGCTAGCAGAGACCCTGCACACTGGGCTAGCAGAGACCCTGCACACTGGGCTAGCAGAGACCCTGCACACTGGGCTAGCAAAGACCCTGCACACTGGGCTAGCAGATACCCTGCACACTGGGCTAGCAGAGACCCTGCACACTGGGCTAGCAGAGACCCTGCACACTGGGCTAGCAGAGACCCTGCACACTGGGCTAGCAGAGACCCTGCACACTGGGCTAGCAGAGACCCTGCACACTGGGCTAGCAGAGACCCTGCACACTGGGCTAGCAGAGACCCTGCACACTGGGCTAGCAGAGACCCTGCACACTGGGCTAGCAGAGACCCTGCACACTGGGCTAGCAGAGACCCTGCACACTGGGCTAGCAGAGACCCTGCACACTGGGCTAGCAGAGACCCTGCACACTGGGCTAGCAGAGACCTGCACACTGGGCTAGCAGAGACCCTGGGCTAGCAGAGATCCTGCACACTGGGCCAGCGGAGACCCTGCACACTGGGCTAGCAGAGACCCTGGGCTAGCAGAGACCCTGCACACTGGGCTAGCAGAGACCCTGGGCTAGCAGAGACCCTGCACACTGGGCCAGCAGAGACCCTGCACACTGGGCCAGCAGAGACCCTGCACACTGGGCCAGCAGAGACCCTGCACACTGGGCCAGCAGAGACCCTGCACACTGGGCCAGCAGAGACCCTGGGCTAGCAGAGACCCTGCACACTGGGCTAGCAGAGACCCTGGGCTAGCAGAGACCCTGCACACTGGGCCAGCAGAGACCCTGCACACTGGGCCAGCAGAGACCCTGCACACTGGGCCAGCAGAGACCCTGCACACTGGGCCAGCAGAGACCCTGCACACTGGGCCAGCAGAGACCCTGCACACTGGGCCAGCAGAGACCCTGCACACTGGGCCAGCAGAGACCCTGCACACTGGGCCAGCAGAGACCCTGCACACTGGGCCAGCAGAGACCCTGCACACTGGGCCAGCAGAGACCCTGCACACTGGGCTAGCAGAGACCCTGCACACTGGGCTAGCAGAGACCCTGGGCTAGCAGAGACCCTGCACACTGGGCTAGCAGAGACCCTGCACACTGGGCTAGCAGAGACCCTGCACACTGGGCTAGCAGAGACCCTGGGCTAGCAGAGACCCTGGGCTAGCAGAGACCCTGCACACTGGGCTAGCAGAGACCCTGCACACTGGGCTAGCAGAGACCCTGCACACTGGGCTAGCAGAGACCCTGCACACTGGGCTAGCAGAGACCCTGCACACTGGGCTAGCAGAGACCCTGCACACTGGGCTAGCAGAGACCCTGCACACTGGGCTAGCAGAGACCCTGCACACTGGGCTAGCAGAGACCCTGCACACTGGGCTAGCAGAGACCCTGCACACTGGGCTAGCAGAGACCCTGCACACTGGGCTAGCAGAGACCCTGCACACTGGGCTAGCAGAGACCCTGCACACTGGGCTAGCAGAGACCTGCACACTGGGCTAGCAGAGACCCTGGGCTAGCAGAGATTCTGCACACTGGGCCAGCGGAGACCCTGCACACTGGGCTAGCAGAGACCCTGGGCTAGCAGAGACCCTGCACACTGGGCTAGCAGAGACCCTGGGCTAGCAGAGACCCTGCACACTGGGCCAGCAGAGACCCTGCACACTGGGCCAGCAGAGACCCTGCACACTGGGCCAGCAGAGACCCTGCACACTGGGCCAGCAGAGACCCTGCACACTGGGCCAGCAGAGACCCTGCACACTGGGCCAGCAGAGACCCTGCACACTGGGCCAGCAGAGACCCTGCACACTGGGCTAGCAGAGACCCTGCACACTGGGCTAGCAGAGACCCTGCACACTGGGCTAGCAGAGACCCTGCACACTGGGCTAGCAGAGACCCTGCACACTGGGCTAGCAGAGACCCTGCACACTGGGCTAGCAGAGACCCTGCACACTGGGCTAGCAGAGACCCTGCACACTGGGCTAGCAGAGACCCTGCACACTGGGCTAGCAGAGACCCTGCACACTGGGCTAGCAGAGACCCTGCACACTGGGCTAGCAGAGACCCTGCACACTGGGCTAGCAGAGACCTGCACACTGGGCTAGCAGAGACCTGCACACTGGGCTAGCAGAGACCCTAGGCCAGCAGAGACCCTGCAAACTGGGCCAGCAGAGACCCTGCACACTGGGCCAGCAGAGACCCTGCACACTGGGCTAGCAGAGACCCTGGGCTAGCAGAGACCCTGCACACTGGGCTACCAAAGACCCTGCACACTGGGCTAGCAGAGACCCTGGGCTAGCAGAGACCCTGCACACTGGGCCAGCAGAGACCCTGGGCTAGCAGGGACCCTGCACACTGGGCCAGCAGAGACCCTGCGCTAGCAGAGACCCTGCACACTGGGCTAGCAAAGACCCTGCACACTGGCCTAGCGAAGACTGTGCACACTGGGCTAGCAGAGACCCTGCACACTGTGTCAGCAGAGACCCTGGGCTAGCAGAGACCCTGCACACTGGGCTAGCAGAGACCCTGCACACTGGGCCAGCAGAGACCCCGGTCTGCACACTGGGCCAGCAGAGACCCCGCACACTGGGCCAGCAGAGACCCCGCACACTGGGCCAGCAGAGACCCCACACACTGGGCTAGCAGAGACCATGGTCTGCACACTGGGCTAGCAGAGACCCCGCACACTGGGCTAGCAGAGACCCCGCACACTGGGCTAGCAGAGACCCCGCACACTGGGCTAGCAGAGACCCTGGTCTGCACACTGGGCTAGCAGAGACCCTGGGCCAGCAGAGACCCTGCACACTGGGCTAGCAGAGACCCTGCACACTGGGCGAGCAGAGACCCGGGGCTAGCAGAGACCCCGCACACTGGGCTAGCAGAGACCCTGCACCCTGGACTAGCAGAGACCCTGGGCTAGCAGAGACCCTGCACACTTAGCTAGCAGAGACCCTGCACACTGGGCTAGCAGAGACCCTGCACACTGGGCTAGCAGAGACCCTGCACACTGGGCTAGCAGAGACCCTGGTCTGCACACTGGGCTAGCAGAGACCCTGGGCTAGCAGAGACCCTGCACACTGGGCCAGCAGAGACCCTGCACACTGGGCCAGCAGAGACCCTGCACACTGGGCTAGCAGAGACCCTGCACACTGGGCCAGCAGAGACCCCGGTCTGCACACTGGGCCAGCAGAGACCCCGCACACTGGGCCAGCAGAGACCCCGCACACTGGGCTAGCAGAGACCATGGTCTGCAAACTCGGCTAGCAGAGACCCCGCACACTGGGCTAGCAGAGACCCCGCACACTGGGCTAGCAGAGACCCTGGTCTGCACACTGGGCTAGCAGAGACCCTGGTCTGCACACTGGGCTAGCAGAGACCCTGGTCTGCACACTGGGCTAGCAGAGACCCTGGGCCAGCAGAGACCCTGCACACTGGGCTAGCAGAGACCCTGCACACTGGGCGAGCAGAGACCCGGGGCTAGCAGAGACCCCGCACCCTGGGCTAGCAGAGACTCCGCACACTGGGCTAGCAGAGACCCCGCACACTGGGCTAGCAGAGACCCCGCACACTGGGCTAGCAGAGACCCCGCACACTGGGCTAGCAGAGACCCCGCACACTGGGCTAGCAGAGACCCCGCACACTGGGCTAGCAGAGACCCCGCACATTGGGCTAGCAGAGACCCCGCACACTTAGCTAGCAGAGACCCTGCACACTGGGCTAGCAGAGACCCTGCACACTGGGCTAGCAGAGACCCCGCACACTGGGCTAGCAGAGACCCCGCACACTGGGCTAGCAGAGACCCCGCACACTGGGCTAGCAGAGACCCCGCACACTGGGCTAGCAGAGACCCCGCACACTGGGCTAGCAGAGACCCCGCACACTGGGCTAGCAGAGACCCCGCACACTGGGCTAGCAGAGACCCCGCACACTGGGCTAGCAGAGACCCCGCACACTGGGCTAGCAGAGACCCCGCACACTGGGCTAGCAGAGACCCCGCACACTGGGCTAGCAGAGACCCCGCACACTGGGCTAGCAGAGACCCCGCACACTGGGCTAGCAGAGACCCCGCACACTGGGCTAGCAGAGACCCCGCACACTGGGCTAGCAGAGACCCCGCACACTGGGCTAGCAGAGACCCCGCACACTGGGCTAGCAGAGACCCCGCACACTGGGCAAGTCAAGACAACAATACTTTATTAGCATGACATTATTACATGTGTTGCCAAAGTAATATGTTACAATAAAACAAATCAATAACAATTTATAAAGTAGGAGTATAGTGGGTAAATATGATAGTTGGGGGTTCTGGTCATGTGACAGTCTGCTACATATCTTGCTACTATCCGTGTAGCTTTGTTGTTTTCTCCTAAGAGTACCCATAGAGGCCGAATGATCAAATGTCTGTCGGACCTGATCCGACAGTGTGGATCAGGTCCGACAGACATCACTGAATACGGAGAGCAATACGCTCTCCGTATTCAGCATTGCACCAGCAGCTCACAAGAGCTGCTAGTGCAACGCCGTCCCCTGCAGACTCACGGCCAATGGGCCGCCAACAGGGGGGTGTCAATCAACCCGATCATACTCGATCGGGTTGAATTGTGGCGATGCAGGCGGACAGGGTTATGGAGCTTGATAAATGGGCCTCATAGTCTTTCTTGTTCAGACATCTGTGGGAACTCTGTTATTTCTTTCATTATTTTTGGGAAGTATTTATCCCTTAAAGGGACATTATACACTCAGATTTTCTTTGCATAAATGTTTTGTAGATGATCTATTTATAAAGCCCATAAAGTTGTTTTTTTTTAAAAAAATGTATAGTTTTGCTTATTTTTAAATAACATTGCTCTGATTTTCAGACTCCTAACCAAGCCCCAAAGTTTTATGAGAATACCGTCAGCTACCTACTCCAGCTTGCTCCTGTTTGTGTAAAGGGTCTTTTCATATGCAAAAGAAGGGGGAGGGGGGGGAGTGTCTTATTTGCCACTTACAGTGGGCTTTCCAGCTACCTTTTCAACAGAGCTAAACTGAGAGCTTCTAAGTAAGTTTTTAAACTATTTTATACTGGATTTTGATATCAGTATCTTATTCTTTATAATAGTGTGTATTACATGCAGTTATATGAAAATGAGTGTATACTGTCCCTTTAAGAGTTTGTATCTTGTACAGTTCAAGAGGAAGTGGGCTTCAATCTCTATGTCCCCACTGTCACACTGTACACATTGTCTGTCTGCCCTGGGTCTCCATTTTGTCTGATATCTGCCAGTCTCTATTTCTAGCTGGTGGTCAGAGATTCTGTATTTAGTGAGTATCTGTCTGTGCTTTGGGTTGGTGACACTTGTGAGATACTCAGCTAGTCTGTACTCTCTTTGTAGTGACCTGTAACACTCCCTCTTGTTCTGTTACCCAGTCTGTACCTCCCAGTGTACCTCTCCTTCAGAGCTGTTTAGTGACACACGTGAGATACTCAGCTAGTCTGTACTCTCTCTGTAGTGACCTGTAACACTCCCTCTTGTTCTGTTACCCAGTCTGTACCTCCCAGTGCCCAGTGTACCTCTCCTTCAGAGCTGTGTGTAAGGTGTTTAGTGACACATGTGAGATACTCAGCTAGTCTGTACTCTCTTTGTAGTGACCTGTAACACTCCCTCTTGTTCTGTTACCCAGTCTGTACCTCCCAGTGTACCTCCCCTTCAGAGCTGTTTAGTGACACACGTGAGATACTCAGCTAGTCTGTACTCTCTCTGTAGTGACCTGTAACACTCCCTCTTGTTCTGTTACCCAGTC
>NW_026511477.1:0-35794 GCF_027579735.1 Bombina bombina
TCACATATTCTAAGATCATAGAAAACGCAGGCAGATTCTTCTTCTAAATACTGCCTGAGATAAACAGTACACTCCGGTACCATTTAAAAATAACAAACTTTTGATTGAAGAAATAAACTAAGTATAAAACACCACAGTCCTCTTACGACCTCCATCTTAGTTGAGAGTTGCAAGAGAATGACTGGGTATGGCAGTGAGGGGAGGAGCTATATAGCAGCTCAGCTGTGGGTGATCCTCTTGCAACTTCCTGTTGGGAAGGAGAATATCCCACAAGTAATGGATGATCCGTGGACTGGATACACTTAACAAGAGAAAATTTATTTTCTGAAAAAAATAATCTGAAAAAACGGTACTGCGCCGTTAAGAGAAAAAAAAAGCATACAATTTTTCCAAAACTGCTTTAAAATGATCTCAATTTTATGATAAATGTATCCCAACTTATCAGCTAAGATTGCCCCACAAGGAAAGGAATACTTAACCCTTAAGAACAAAAAACGTTATATAAAAAACATTCTAGTTAAACAAAAACACCCCCTGCACCTCGCCACAGCCCTGCTGTGGCGCCTACCTGCCCTCAGGGGTCTGCAAAATCGGATTAACCCTTAGATTAGGCCCAAACTTTCCTGAAAGGCCCACCGGAGTTGGAGCCTGCTGCTTGCATGGGAAAAAACAAGTGTGCAACTGAGGCACGAAAATAGGCCCCGCCCATCTACTCGATGTCTCACAGCCTTAACAATAACCGCACCAGAGCGGTCTAAAACCTAGCCATGTGGGTTCATATACCCATCTAAGTGAAGCCATGTGTACCCTCCATTGTTATTTATTTTAACTCCCAACATAGAAACATTTGCCCACAAATATCCTGTCATCAGTGTCAACCATTTTTTATAGCCTATACATTAGGATTACTGCTTACCCTTTCCCTCATGGGGATACTGTCAGCCAATTCTGAAATAAGTCTCTCCAGAAAAAAAATGACTGAACATACCTCAATGCTTTTAGCATGAAAAACGTTCCTCACACTAAAGTTTAAGTACTCCTCAGCCACAACTGCTAAGATCATCAGTCTCCAGGCAGAAGTCTTCATCCATCTGCTGCCTGAGAAAAAAATAGCACTCACCGGTACCATTTAAAATAAAAGTCTTGCTTGAAGAAAATAAAAACTAACATTTTATCACCTCTTTCACTTTACCCTTCCTATTAGAGTAGGCAGAGAATGACTGGGGGGTGGAGTCAAGAGAGGAGCTATATAGACAGCTCTGCTGTGGTGCTCTTTGCCACTTCCTGTTAGCAGGAAGATAATATCCCACAAGTAAAGGATGAATCCGTGGACTCGTCTTATCTTATAGAAGAAAAAACCCTCAGGATTTAAATAGGGAATGTAATTTTAAACAACTTTCCAATTTACTTTTATCACCAATTTTGCTTTGTTGTCTTGGTATTCTTAGTTAAAAGCTAATTCTAGGGAGGTTCATATGCTAATTTCTTAGACCTTGAAGACTCTAATCCGAACGCATTTTGACCATTAGAGGGCATTAGTTCATGTGTTTCATATAGATGACATTGAACTCATACATGTAAAGTTACCCTGGAGTGAGCACTGATTGGCTAAAAAGCAAGTCTGTCAAAAGACCTGAAATAAGGGGCAATTTGCAGAGGCTTAGATAAAAGGTAATCAGAGGTAAAAAAGTGTATTTATAGAACTGTTGGTTATGCAAAACTGGGAAATTGGTAATAAAGGGATTATCTTTTTTTTTTTTAAACGACAAAAATTCTGGTGTTGACTGTCTCTTTAAAACGTAAAAATGTGTATGTAATATTTTTTGTGTGTTTTGTTACAGAAACATGCAGTGTGGGAGTGTTACCTATACTTGCATCCTTAACCTTTTAACCTAACATTTGAATGCAGAGATTTTATTTACATTATCTGCACAGAATATAGTTGCATATTTTGCACCAGATGAAATGTAAGTCCCTGTCGCATAACATTTGATATTTAACATAGCAGCCACAGAGTTAACAGATACTAGAGATATCACTGCTAAGAATTGGCAGGATTTGAGCCTACGCCCTTGTTTACTAAAGATAAGCGTTAACTACTAGATTAAAAAAGGATTCATGTGCTAGTAAAAAAATAGCCAGAGGTCTATTACAAAGAAAAAAGGGAGTCCTTATTTACTGCAACATTCAAAACTGATGCTGAATGCATTAATAGCACACAAAAATGTGGCAGTGAGATACTATACTCCCATAGCAGTTTATTTTCAGCACTTGTAAGAGAATAAATACATTACTGGAAGTCTAGCTTCAATAGTGCTAAATGCTTACAGGGAACACAAAATGTCAGCATGTTTTAGTGTTCATTTCTGCATCATGCATACATTTAAAAAAAAACACTGAATGTAAAAGCTCACCTTTCCACACAAGTAAATAATATTGGTGTCTGGGTCATAAAATGGTAGTAATACTCCATTGCTTGTATCCATTTCATGTAGTGCAATTGGCTCGTCCATATTTTTCTGCAAATATAACATAGGGCTAAATTACAATTCATTTATTAAAATCACACAAATCAATAAAAAAACATTTAAAAACATAAAAAAAAAAAAATGCTTACCTGATAAATTTGACATAATGGGATATATCACTCCTGCCCAGCAGGAGGCAGCAAAGAGCACCACAGCAAAGCTGTTAAATATCACCTCCCTTCCCTCCCACCCCAGTCATTCGACCAAAGTAAAGGAGAGAAAGGAAGTAACAAGGTGCAGAGGTGTCTGAAGTTTATAACATACCAACACCCTGTCTAAAGAACAGGGCAGGCCGTGGACTCATTGTGTCAAGAAAGAAAGAAATTTATCAGGTAAGCATAAATTTTGTTTTCTTTCTAATGACACAATGAGTCCACGGATCATCTAATTACTAATGGGAATCAATACCCAAGCTAGAGTTCACAGATAAGGGAGGGACAAGACAGGGAACCTAAACGAAAGGCACCACTGCTTAAGGAACCTTACTCCCAAAAGCATCCTCAGCTGAGGAAAAAGTGTCAAATATATAGAATTTTGAAAAAGTGTGGAGAGGACCAAGTTGCAGCCTTGCAAATCTGTTCCATAGAAGCTTCATTTTTGAATGCCCATGAGGAAGCAACAGTCCACGTGGAATGAGCGTAACACTGGAGGTTGCGGTCCAGTAGTTTCATAGGCAAAACGTATGATACTCTTCAGCCACAAAGCAAGAAGTAGCCATAGCTTTTGTCCCTTACGTTTTCCTGAGTAAACCACAAACAAGAAGACGGACGAAAATCCTTAGTCGCCTGTAAATAAAATTTTAGTGCACGTACCACGTACAGATTGTGCAGAAGCCGTTCCTTCTGAGGAGGAGGATTAGGACACAAAGAAGGAACAACAATCTCCTGATTAATGTTCCGGACAGAAACTACTTTAGGGAGAAACCCTAATTTGGTACATAAAACTACCTTATCTGAATGAAAAATAAAGTAAGGAGACTCGTACTGTAATGCCGAGAGCTCTGACACTCTACGAGCAGATGAAATAAAAACAAGAAACAAACTTTCCAAGATAACAACTTAATATTTAAGAAATGTATAGGCTCAAACGGAGTCCCTTGAAAAACTTAAGAACTAAATTTAGACTCCAGGGAGTAGTAACTGGTTTGAACACAGGCCTGATCCTGACCAAGGCCTGACAAAACGATTGCACATCTGGTACGTCCGCCAGACGTTTATGTAACAAAATAAACAAGGCAGATACTTGACCCTTTAGGGAACTTGCCGATAATCCCTTCTCCAAACCTTCTTGGAGAAAGGACAGAATTCTAGGAATCCCAACTCTACTCCAAGAGTAGCCCCTAAATTCACACCAACATATATATTTACGCCATATCTTGTAGTTAATCTTTTTAGTCACAGGTTTACGAGCCTGAATCATGGTCTATGAAAGATTCCGAAAAACAGAATTTATGCTTACCTGATAAATTACTTTCTCCAACGGTATGTCCGGTCCACGGCGTCATCCATTACTTGTGGGAATATTCTCTTCCCCAACAGGAAATGGCAAAGAGGCACAGCAAAAGCTGTCCATATAGCCCCTCCTCAGGCTCTGCCCCCCAGTCATTCGACCGACGGTTAGGAGAAAAAAAAGGAGAAACTATAGGGTGCCGTGGTGACTGTAGTGTATAGAGAAAGAAATTTTTCAAACCTGATTAAAAAACCAGGGCGGGCCGTGGACTGGACACACCGTTGGAGAAAGTAATTTATCAGGTAAGCATAAATTCTGTTTTCTCCAACATTGGTGTGTCCGGTCCACGGCGTAATCCATTACTTGTGGGAACCAATACCAAAGCTTTAGGACACAGATGAAGGGAGGGCGCAAATCAGGTTGCCTAAACGGAAGGCACCACGGCTTGCAAAACCTTTCTCCCAAAAATAGCCTCCGAAGAAGCATAAGTATCAAATTTGTAAAATTTGGCAAAAAGTGCAGAGAAGACCAAGTCGCTGCCTTACATATCTGATCAACAGAAGCCTCGTTCTTGAAGGCCCATGTGGAAGCCACAGCCCTAGTAGAGTGAGCTGTGATTCGTTAAGGAGGCTGCCGTCCGGCAGTCTCATAAGCCAATCGGATAATGCTTTTCAGCCAGAAAGAAAGAGGTAGCAGTAGCTTTTTGTCCTCTCCTCTTACCAGAGTAAACGACAAACAAAGATGAGGTTTGTCTAAAATTCTTTGTTGCGTCTAAATAGAACTTTAAAGCACGAATTACATCTAAATTGTGTAACAAACGTTCCTTCTTTGAAACTGGATTCGGACACAGAAGGAACAACTATTTCCTGGTTAATATTCTTGTTGGAAACAACTTTTGGAAGAAAACCAGGCTTAGTACGTAAAACGACCTTATCTGAATGGAACACCAGATAGGGTGGATCACACTGCAAAGTAGATAATTCAGAAACTCTTCTGGCAGAAGAAATAGCAACCAAAAACAGAACTTTCCAAGATAGTAACTTGATATCTATGGAATGTAAAAGTTCAAACGGAACCCCTTATAGAACTGAAAGAACTAAATTTAGACTCCAAGGAGGAGTCATTGGTCTGTAAACAGGTTTGATTCTGACTAAAGCCTGTACAAAAGCTTGTACACCTGGCACAGCTGCCAGGCGTTTGTGTAACAAGACAGATAAAGCAGAAATCTGTCCTTTTAGAGAACTCGCTGACAACCCTTTATCCAAACCCTCTTGGAGAAAGGAAAGAATCTTAGGAATCTTAATTATACTCCAGGAGAATCCCTTGGATTCACACCAACAGATATATTTTTTTCCATATTTTATGGTAAATCTTTCTAGTCACAGGTTTTCTGGCTTGGACCAGATTATCTATCACTGAATTTGAAAATCCACGCTTGGATAAAATCAAGCGTTCAATTTCCAAGCAGTCAGCTGCAGAGAAACTAGATTTGGATGTTCGAATGGACCTTGTACTAGAAGATCCTGTCTCAAAGGTAGCTTCCATGGTGGAGCCGATGACATATTCACCAGGTCTGCATTCCAAGTCCTGCGTGGCCACGCAGGAGCTATCAGAATCACTGAGGCCTTCTCCTGTTTGATCCTGGCTACGAGCCTGGGAAGGAGAGGAAACGGTGGAAACACATAAGCTAGGTTGAACGACCAAGGGGCCACTAATGCATCCACTAGAGTCGCCTTGGGATCCCTGGATCTGGACCCGTAGCAAGGAACCTTGAAGTTCTGACGGGACGCCATCAGATCCATGTCTGGAATGCCCCATAATTGAGTTAACTGGGCAAAGACCTCCGGGTGGAGTTCCCACTCCCCCGGATGGAAAGTCTGACTCCTCAAGTAATCCGCCTCCCAGTTGTCTACCCCTGGGATGTGAATTGCAGATAGGTGGCAGGAGTGATCCTCCGCCCATTTGATGATTTTGGATACTTTCTCTCATCGCCAAGGGACTCCTTGTCCCTCCCTGATGGTTGATGTAAGCTACAGTCGTCATGTTGTCCGACTGGAATCTTATGAATCCGGCCTTCGCTAGTTGAGGCCAAGCCCGTAGCGCATTGAATATCGCTCTCAGTTCCAGAATGTTTATCGGGAGAAGGGACTCTTCCCAAGACCATAGACCCTGAGCTTTCAGGGAGTCCCAGACCGCACCCCAGCCTAAGAGACTGGCGTCGGTCGTGACAATGACCCACTCTGGTCTGCGGAAACTCATTCCCTGAGACAGGTGATCCTGAGTCAACCACCAATGGAGTGAGTCTCTGGTTACCTGGTCTACTTGAATCTGGGGAGACAAGTCTGCATAGTCCCCATTCCACTGACTGAGCATGCACAGTTGTAATGGTCTTAGATGAATTCGAGCAAAAGGAACTATGTCCATTGCTGCAACCATCAAGCCTACTACTTCCATGCACTGAGCTATGGAAGGCTGCAGAATAGAGTGAAGAACTTGACAAGCGTTTAGAAGCTTTGACTTTCTGACCTCTGTCAGGAAGATCTTCATTTCTAAAGAATCTATTATTGATATTATCTTGTTGACAGAGACAGGGAACTCTTTTCTACCTTCACCTTCCACCCGTGAGATCTGAGAAAGGCTAGAACAATGTCTGTATGAGCCTTTGCCTTGGAAAGAGACGACGCTTGAATTAGAATGTCGTCTAGATAAGGTGCCACTGCAATGCCCCTCCGTCTTAGAACCACTAGAAGGGACCCTAGCACCTTTGTAAAAATTCTGGGAGCAGTGGCTAAGCCGAATGGAAGAGCCACGAACTGGTAATGTTTGTCCAGAAAGGCTAACCTTAGGAACTGATGATCTTTGTGGATAGGAATATGTAGGTATGCATCCTTTAAATCCACGGTAGTCATATATTGACCCTCCTGGATTGAAGGTAAAATTGTTCGAATGGTTTCCATTTTGAACGATGGAACTCTGAGGAATTTGTTTAGAATTGTTAAATCCAGAATTGGTCTGAAAGTTCCCTCTGTTTTGTGAATTACAAACAGGTTTGAGTAAAACCCCTGACCTTGTTCCGCTGTCGGAACTGGGTGCATCACTCCCATCTTTAGCAGGTCTCCTACGCAATGTAAGAATGCCTGTCTCTTTATCTGGTCTGAAGATAAGCGAGACATGTGGAACCTTCCCCTTGGAGGAAGTTCCTTGAATTCTAGAAGATAACCCTGAGAGACTATTTCTAGTGCCCAGGGATCCTGAACATCTCTTGCCCAAGCCTGAGCAAAGAGAGAGAGTCTGCCCCCTACTAGATCCAGTCCCGGATCGGGGGCTACCCCTTCATGCTGTCTTGGTAGCAGCAGCAGGCTTCTTGGCCTGTTTACCCTTGTTCCAGCCTTGCATTGGTTTCCAAGCTGGCTTAGCCTGGGAAGCGTTACCCTCTTGTCTAGAGGCTGCAGAGTTAGGAGACGGTCCGTTCCTGAAGTTATTAAAGGAACGAAAATTGGACTTATTCTTAGCCTTAAAAGGCCTATCCTGTGGGAGGGCATGGCCCTTTCCCCCAGTGATGTCTGAAATAATTTCCTTCAATTCTGGCACAAAAAGGGTCTTACCTTTGAAAGGAATATTAAGCAATTTTGTCTTGGAAGATACGTCCGCCGACCAAGACTTTAGCCAGAGCACTCTGCGCGCCACAATTGCAAACCCTGAATTTTTCGCCGCTAATCTCGCTAATTGCAAAGCGGCATCTAAAATAAAGGAATTAGCTAACTTAAGTGCGTGAATTCTGTCCATGACTTCCTCATATGGAGTCTCCGTATTGAGCAACTTTTCTAGTTCATCGAACCAGAAACACGCCGCCGTAGTGACAGGAATAATGCACGAAATTGGTTGGAGGAGGTAACCTTGCTGAACAAAAATCTTTTTAAGCAAACCCTCCAATTTTTTATCCATAGGATCTTTGAAAGCACAATTGTCCTCAATGGGAATAGTCGTGCGTTTGGCTAGCGTAGAAACTGCCCCCTCAACCTTAGGGACTGTTTGCCATATGTCCTTCCTTGGGTCGACCATGGGGAACCGTTTCTTAAATATAGGAGGTGGGACAAAGGGTATGCCTTGTTTCTCCCACTCCTTATTCACTATGTCCGCCACCCTTTTAGGTATCGGAAAGGCATCGGGGTGCACCGGGACCTCTAGGAATTTGTCCATCTTGCACAATTTTTCTGGAATGACCAGTGTAGTTAGCACCTCCTTAAGTAATGCGCGGAGATGCTCTAACTTAAATTTAAACGTCACAACATCAGGTTCTGCCTGTTGAGAAATTCTACCTGAATCAGAAAGTTCTCCCTCCGACAAACCCTCCCTCACTGCCACTTCTGACTGGTGTGAGGGTATGACAGATAAATTATCGTCTGCGCCTTCTTGCTCCACTGTATTTAAAACTGAGCAATTACGCTTTCTTTGAAATGCTGGCATTTTGGATAAAATATTAGCTATGGAATTATCCATTACTGCCGTTAATTGTTGCATAGTAACAAGCATTGGCGCGCTAGATGTACTAGGGGTCGCCTGCGCAGGCATAACTGGTATTGACACAGAAGGAGAGGATGAACTATCCCCACTATCTTCATTTGATGAATCATCTTGGGCAACCTTATTAAATGTGACAGTACTGTCCTTACTTTGTCTGGACGCCATGGCACAATTATCACATACATTTGAAGGGGGGGGACCACCTTGGCCTCCATACATACAGAACATGTTCTATCTGAAGGTACAGACATGTTAAACAGGCTTAAACAGGCTAAAAATGCAAAAAAAAAACCGTTTAAAACAAAACCGTTACCGTCTCTTTAAATGTTAAACAGAACACACTTTATTTCTGAATATGTGAAAAACTGAAGGAAATATCCAATCTTTACCAAATTTTCACCACAGTGTCTTAATGCTTTTAAAGTATTGCACCCCAATTTTCAAGCTTTTAACCCCTTAAATGAGGAAACCGGAGCTGTTTAATCAATTAACAACTTTAACCCCACTACAGTCCCAGCCACAGCGTTTGCTGCGACTCCACCTGTCCTTGGGGGTTATACGATACCAAATTAAGCCTTCCAGGAACGTTTTCAATGATCACCAGACCCTCTCACATGCAGCTGCATGCACTGCATCCAAAAGAAACTGCGCAATTATGGCGCGAAAATGAGGCTCTGCCTACTATAGTGAAAGGCCCTTCCTGACTGGGAAGGTGTCTAATGAGTGTCTGGCGTCTAAAAACGTTCCCCACACAAAAAGTTTAGAAATATCACTTCAAACTTCATAAAAATCTAAATAAAGCAATCGATTTAGCCCACAAGAGTGTCACCAGTGTATAGCCCATAATAAGCCTGCATTCTGTTAAGAGTCTAAGAAAATGGCTTACCGATCCCTAAGAGGGAAAATGACAGTCTTCTAGCATTACACAGTCTTGTTAGAAAATGGACTAGTCATACCTTGAGCAGAAAAGTCTGCAAACTGTTCCCCCCAACTGAAGTTCTCTGGGCTCAACAGTCCTGCGTGGGAACAGCAATTGATTTTAGTTACTGCTGCTAAAATCATACACCTCTTAAACAGAACCCTTCATTCCTTTCTGTTTTAGAGTAAATAGTACAACCAGCACTATTTTAAAATAAACTCTTGATAGAAGAAATAAAAAACTACAACTAAACACCACATACTCTTCACCATCTCCGTGGAGATGCTACTTGTTCAGAGCGGCAAAGAGAATGACTGGGGGGCGGAGCCTGAGGAGGGGCTATATGGACAGCTTTTGCTGTGCCTCTTTGCCATTTCCTGTTGGGGAAGAGAATATTCCCACAAGTAATGGATGACGCCGTGGACCGGACACACCAATGTTGGAGAAATCCCTGCTTGGATAAAAAGGAAATTTATGCTTACCTGATAAATTTGTTTCTTTTTAAGATACAATGAGTCCACAGATTTCATCCTTACTTGTAGGATACAATACCAAAGCTATAGTACACGGATGAAAAGGGAGGGACAAGACAGGGACCTAAACGGAAGGCACCACTGCTTGAAGAACTTTCTTCCCAAAAATAGCATCAGCCGAGGCAAAAGTATCAAATTTGGAAAATTTGGAAAAAGTGTGAAGAGATGACCAAGTTGCAGCTTTGCAAATCTGTTCAACAGAAGCATCATTTTTGAATGCTCATGAGGAAGCCACAGCCCTAGTGGAATGAGCCATAATTCGTTCAGGAGGCTGCTGTCCAGCAGTCTCATATGCAAAACGAATGATACTCCTCAGCAAAAAAGAAAAAGATGTAGTCTTAGCTTTCTGACCCCTACGTTTACCTGAAAAAACAACAAACAAGGAAGACTATTGACGAAAATCCTTGGTCGCCTGTAAGTAGAACTTCAAAGCACGGGCCACGTCCAAATTATGTAACAGACGCTCCTTCAAAGAAGGATTCGGACACAAGGAAGGAACAACATTTTCCTGATTAATATTTTTATTAGAAACAACCTTAGGAAGAAAACCTGGTTTGGTTCTCAACACCACCTTATCCGAACGGAAAATAAGATAAGGAGAATCACATTGTAAAGCCGAAAGCTCAGATACTCTTCAAGCAGAAGAAAATCGCAACTAAAAACAAAACTTTCCAAGATAATAACTTAATATCTATGGAATGCATATGTTCAAACGGAACCCCTTGAAGAACTTTAAGAACTAAATTCAAACTCCAAGGAGGAGCAATCTGTCTAAATACAGGCCTGATTCTAGTCAGAGCCTGACAAAAAGATTGTACATCTGGAACATCAGCCAGACGCTTGTGTAACAAAATAGATAAAGCAGAAATCTGTCCCTTTAAGGAACTGGCTGACAACCCTTTCTCCAATCCTTCTTGGAGAAAAGAAAATCCTGGGAATCCTAACCCTACTCCATGAGTAGCCCTTGGATTCACACCAATAAAGATATTTACGCCATATCTTATGGTAAATTTTCCTAGTAACAGGCTTACGTGCCTGAATCAAGGCATCAATGACCGAATCAGAAAACCCTCGCTTACATAAAATTAAGCATTCAATCTCCAAGCAGTCAGCTGCAGAGAAACTAGATTTGGGTGATGGAAGGGGCCCTGAATGAGAAGGTCTTTCCTCAAAGGGAGCTTCCACTGTGGCTGAGATGACATGTCCACCAGATCGGCATACCAAATCCTGCGAGGCCACGCAGGGGCAATGAGGATCACAGACGCCCTCTCCTGTTTGACTCAAGCAATCACCTGAGGAAGGAGAGCAAACGAAGGGAATACATAAGCTAGGCTGAAAGACCAAGGCACTGCCAAGGCATCTATCAGCTCGGCCTGGGGAACCCTGGACCTGGACCCGTATCTCGGAAGTTTGGCATGAGATCCAAATCCAGCCTGCCCCATCTGAGAATCAGGAGGAAAAACACCTCCGGATGGAGTTCCCATTCCCCATAGAAGAGAGTCCCTTGTCTCCTGGTCTAGATTTATGTGAGGAGACAAATCTGTATAATCTCCATTCCACTGCCTGAACATGCTTAGTTGCAGAGGCCTGAGATGAAAACGAGCAAACGGGACGATGTCTATTGCCGCCACCATCAATCCGATCACCTCCATGCACTGAGCCACTGACGGACGAGGAGTGGAGTGAATTGACCGACAAGTAATCAGAATTTTCAACTTTCTGACCTCCGTCAGAAAAATCTTCATTGAGACAGTCTATTAGGGTTCCCAGAAAAGCTACTCTTGTCTGAGGAACTAACAAAGTCTTTTCCAGGTTTACCTTCCGCCCATGGGTCCTTAGGAAGGAAAGTACGATGTCGGTATGGGACTTTGCCAGTTGAAAGGACGACGCCTGGATCAGTATATCGTCCACATAAGGCGCCACCGCTATGCCCCGCGGCCGTAGAACCGCTAATAAAGACCCCAGAACCTTTGTAAAAATTCTGGCCGCCGTTGCCAGACCGAAAGTAAGGGCCACAAACTGATGGTGTTTGTCCAGAAAGGGAAACCTCAGGAACTTGTGATGATCGCTGTGGATAGAAACATGAAGGTATGCATCCTTTAGATCCACTGTTGCCATAAATTGACCTTCCTGAATCAATGGAAGAATGGTACGGATAGTTTCCATCTTGAAAGATGGAACTAAGAAACTTTAGACTTTTGAGAGCTAAGATAGCTCTGAAGGTTCCCTCCTTTTTGGGAACTACAAACAGATTTGAATAAAACCCTTGTCCCTGTTCCCGAATAGGAACGGGACAGATGACTCCCATGGAGGATAGGTCTCTTACACAGTGTAAGAACGCCTCTCTTTTTATCTGGTCTACAGACAATCGAGAAAGAAGAAACCGGCCTCTGGGGAAAGAATTTCTGAATTCCAGCTGGTATCCCTGAGACACTAATGCCCAGGGATCCTGAACATCTCTCATCCAAGCCTGGATGGAGAAAGACAGTCTGCCCCCTACTAGATCCGGTCCCGTATCGGGGGCCAATCCTTCGTGCTGACTTGGGAGCAGCAGCAGGCTTCTTGTTCCAAGACTGGTTTGGTCTCCAGGTAGATTTTGTTTGTGAATAGTTACCTTCCTGTTTAGTGGAAGATGAAGGGGGGATTCCCTTAAAGTTTCGAAAGGAACGAAAATTACTCTGTCGGCCTCTCTGTTTGGATTCTTATCCTGAGGGAGGGAATGACCCTTACCTCCCGTGAGTCAGAAATAATTTCCTTCAAGTCAGGCCCGAACAGGGTCTTCCCCTTGTAAGGAATAGCCAAAAGCTTAGATTTAGATGACACATCCGCAGACCAAGATTTCAACCATAAGGCTCCGCGCGCTAAGATGGAAAATCCTGAACTCTTAACCGCCAATTTGGTAATCTGCAAAGAAGCATCTGTAATGAATGAATTAGCCAATTTGAGAGCTTTAATCCTATCCTGTATTTCTCCGAAAGAAGTCTCAGTTTTAAGAGATTCTTCCAACGCATCAAACCAATAAGCAGCTGCAGTCGTAACCATGCAGGCCGCCGGTTGCAATAGCAACCCCTGATGAACAAATCTTTTTAAGGAGACCCTCCAATTTCTTATCCATAGGGTCTTTGAAGGCACAACTATTCTCAATAGGAATAGTAGTTCTTTTAGCCAAGGTGGAAATAGCTCCCTCCACCTTAGGGACCGTCTGCCAAGAATCCCTAATGGCTTCAACTATAGGGTACATTTTCTTAAAAACAGGAGAAGGGGAGAATGAAATACCCGGTCTCTCCCATTCCTTAGCAATAATTTCTCAAGTCCTCTTAGGAACTGGAAAAACATCAGAATAAGGGACCTCTAAGTATCTGTCCAACTTACTCAATTTTTCTGGAGGAACCACAATTGAATCACAGTCATCCAGAGTCACCAAAACCACCCTCAACAGGCGGAGGTGTTCAAGCTTAAACCTGAAAGAAACCACGTCTGAATCAGTCAGAGGTAAGCCACTTCCTGAGTCAGAAAGTTCACCCTCTGATAAAACCTCCATACCCTGCAATTCAGAGCCCTGGGAGGGAACATCTGAGATCGCCATCAAAGCATCAGAAGTTGCATTGACCATGTGGTTATTCTTCCTACTGCGTTTGCCTTGGAGTATGGGAAAGGCAGATAACGCCTCAAAGTGTAGATGACATAACTGCAGCTATGTCCTGCAGTGTGATAGCAGCAGAAGCCGCCGAGGAACTTGGCACCGCTTGAGCGGGTGTTAAGGGCTGTGACGCTTGGGTAGAAATTTGGGGCATGCTCGGATGTTTCTCAAGGTTCTGCTGATGAGAATCAGTTTTTGATAGACTTTTAGTAAAGAAAATCTGCTCTCTAAACTGCAATGCCCTCTCAGTGCCTGAGGGACAAAAAGTAACGGAGGGTTCCACATTGGCATTCATACACATGGAACATGCACTGTTATGAAGATCTTCCATGATAATAAATAAGCAAAAACAATATTGGTCATGGTGCCTTCAATTATGTGATGTACTTACAACAAAGAATATGCAAACAGTCTAATATGACTGTTAACAAAAACTTTGTAAAAACAGAGTTTAACTGTGCCTTTAAAAATAAAAGCCAAATTTTACTGCCCAGCATTCAGAACGATAATTCTAAACAGAATGTAACTGTGCGTTTTTTTTTTTATCAATAATAAACGGACGTTATTCAATTCTCTTTGTACACTAAACAAAAAACTTGCCCCCACGACACAACGTTAATGTCCTACTCGTTCAGCAGAGTGCCTAAGACCGCTGGTGTTATCGTTCAACCATGTGGTCTAAGGAAACACCGGAGCCATGAGCACATTGCCTGTCGGGTCCCTGGAAACAACTGCGCAGCTTCTTCCAGCGCACGAACGATTATCAGCAGGGCAGCACATAGTATGGGAGGTGCAGTGAGAAGTGAATATCCCACCAGTTCCCAATGCTTTAAAGCCACCTGTATCTCTACCCTAGAGGCTGACAAGGAATACGGCTACACCCCGAGTAAAATAGTACTCACTGGTACCATTTTAAAAATAAACTCTTGATTGAAGAATCTAAACGAACAACTCACTTTACCTCTTCCTACACTAACACAGGCAAAGAGAATGACTGGAGTGGGAGGGAAGGGGCTAGCTATATATACAGCTCTGCTGTGGTGCTCTTTGCCTCCTTCTGCTGACCAAGAGGCAATATCCCACAAGGATGGATGAAATCCATACTCATCGCATCTTTAAAAAGAAATTAAGCGTTCAATCTCCAAGCAGTCAGCTTCAGAGAAACTAGATTTGGATGAAGGAAGGGCCCTTAAAGTAGAAGGTCCTTCCTCAATGGAAGTCTCCAAGGTGGAAGAGATGACATGTCCACCAGAACTGCATACCAAATCCTGCGAGGCTATGCCGGTGCAATGAGGATCACCGACGCCCTCTGTTGCTTGATTCGAGCAATGACCCGAGGTAGAGGCGCGAACGGAGGAAATGGGTATGCAAGACTGAAATTCCAAGGTACCGCCAGGGCGTCTATCAGTACAGCCTGAGGGTCCCTTGACCTCGACCCGTACCTCGGAAGCTTGGCATTCTGCCGAGATGCCATGAGATCCAATTCCAGCCGACCCCATTTGAGAATCAGGCTGGAAAACACTTCCGGATGGAGTTCCAACTCCCCTGGGTGAAAGGTCTGCCTGCTCAGGAAGTCCGCCTCCCAGTTGTCCACCCCTGGGATGTGGCTCGCCGACAGAAAGCAATTGTGGGTCTCCGCCCACAGAATTATCCTGGCTACCTCTGTCATGGCTAAGGAACTCCGCGTTCCTCCCTGATGTTTGATGTAAGCCACTGAAGTTATGTTGTCCGACTGGAACCCGATGAACCGGGCCGAGGCTAACTGGGGCAAGGCCAGAAGAGCATTGAAACTTGCTCTCAGCTCCAGAATGTTTATGGGTACAACAGACTCAGACCGAGTCCATGTTCCCTGAGCCTTAGAGAGCCCCAGACTGCTCCCCATCCCAGAAGGCTGGCGTCTTGTCAAGATGACCCTGAGACAACCACCACAGAAGAGAATCCCTCGTCTCCTGCTCCAGCTGTATTCGCAGAGACAGGTCCGCATAATCTCCGTTCCACTGACTGAGCATGTTTAACTTCAGAGGTCTGAGGTGGAAACGGGCGAACGGGGTGAAGTCCATTGCCGCTACCATGAGACCGATTACCTCCATGCACTGAGCCACTGATGGCCGAGGAGAGGACTGAAGCGCCAGGCAAGAATCTTTGATTTCCCGACTTCTGTCAAAAAAAAAATCTTCATTGATAACTAATCTATTATTGTTCCCAAGAAGATTACCCTTGTATTTAGAACTAAGGAGCTCTTTTCCAAATTTACCTTCCATCCGTGAGATCGCAGGAAAGATAAGATTTCCGTATGGGATCTTGCTTGTTGAAAGGATGGCGTCTGGACCAGGATGTCGTCCAGATAAGGTGCCACTGCAATGCCCTGCAATCGGAGCACCACCAACAGGGATCCCAGAACCTTTGAGAAAATTCTGGGAGCTGTGGCAAGGCCAAATGGAAGACCCACAAACTCAATGTTTGTCTAGAAATGCAAACCTTAGAAACTTGTGATGGTCCCTGTGGATAGGAACATGCAGGTATGCATTATTTAAATCCACGGTTGTCATAAATTGACCCTCTTGGATCAAAGGAATTATGGAACGAATAGTTTCCATCTTGAAGAACGGTACTCTGAGAAATTTGTTTAGACTCTTGAGATCTAAAATTGGTCTGAAGGTTCCCTCCTTTTTGGGAACCACGAACAGAGATTGGAATAGAACCCCAGACCCCGTTTATGCATCGGAACAGGAACTATCACTCTAAGGTCGGAGAGGTCCCGTACACAGTGTAAGAACGCCTCTCTTTTTGTCTGGTCTACAGATAATCTTGAAAGCAGAAACCTGCCCCTGGGAGGAAGGTTCTTGAACTCTAGTTTGTATCCCTGGGAAACGATGTCCACCGCCCAGGGATCCTGAACCTCTCAAAACCAAGCCTGAGTCTAGAAGGAAAGTCTGCCCCCTACAAGATCCGGTCCCAGGTCAGGACCTTCATGCTGTTTTTTTTTATTCAATAGCAGGCTTTTTGGATTGTTTTCCCTTGTTCCAAGACTGAGTGGGTATCCTGAGGAAGAAAAAGACCCTTTCCTCCCGTAATGTCAGAAATTATTTCCGTCAAACCCGGTCCAAACAAGGTCTTTCCCTTGTGAGGAATCGCCAAAAGTTTAGATGACACATCCGCAGACCAAGATTTACCCATAAAGCTCTCCGGGCTAGCACAGCAAAACCCAAAATCTTTGCTCCCAGTTTAATAACCTGTAGGGAAGCATCCGTAATAAAGGAATTGGCCAACTTAAGGGCCTTTATCCTATCCTTGATCTCTTCAAGGGGAGTGTCTGTCCTAATAGAATCAGACAACTCATCAAATCAGTATGCTGCCGCACTAGTGACTGTAGCAATGCACACTGCCATTGTAAACCCTGGTGTACATAAATCTTGAGTAACCCCTCTAAATTTTTTGTCCATAGGATCCTTAAAAGCACAACTATTCTCTATAGGGATAGTAGTCCTCTTGGACAGAGTGGAAATCGCCCCTTCCACCTTGGGTACTGTTTGCCAAGAATCCTTCATAGAGTCCGCTATGGGAAACCTAGTTTTAAATATAGGGGATGGAGAAAAAGGGAAGCCCGGTCTCTCCCATTCCTTTGCAATGATCTCAGAAGCTCGATCTGGTACAGGAAAAACCTCCACCAAGGAAGGTACATCAAAATATTTGTTTAGCTTACTGGATTTCTTAGGATTAACTATGACCGTGGTGTCGCTGTTGTCCTATGTAGCTAAAACCTCCTCGAGTAGCAGACGGAGGTGTTCTAGCTTAAACCTGAAAGATAAAACTTCAGAATCAGCAGGAGGAATTACTCTGTCAGAATCTGAGATTTCACCCTCAGATGCTACCAAAGTATCCTCCTCAGGCTTCTGGGAGGGGGCATTCGAAATAGCAACCACTGTGTCAGTAACCTCGCTCACTGAATGTTTATTTTTCCTCTTGCGCTTTCCCTGCAGCATGGGAAAAGCAGACAACTTATCAGAAATTGCAGTGGACATGAGGGAAGCGACGTCTTGCAACGTAACTCCAGGAGGAGTCAGAGAGGAAGTGCAGGGCACTGCATGTGTGGGCGATAAAAGTTCGGACGCTTGAGGATAAAGCTGCGGCATAAATTGAACATTGTCATCAGGCTCCTGAACAGCATCCACCCTAGAAAATGCTTGCTCAGAAAATAGTTTATCCCTTTAATTTAAAGTTCTCTCAATTGGCATCAAAACAAAGAACAAGTGACATTTTGCAGGGCCTCTTGGTCCATTCTAACTCACAATGGATCAAATTATCAAATAAGCTTACATTTTAATAAAATTAAAAAAAAAAAAAAAGGGGAAAAAAACGTTACTGTCTCTTTAAATTTTAAAACGTTACTTTTTTACTTTTCTATGCAGAGAGGACTAAGTAGCTACACAAATACTGCAGAACACCTCTACACCTCAGCTTAACTTTGCTGAGGTGCCTACCTGCCCTGCTGACACCGGCTACAATCCCCTTAGCAAAAGATCCGGAACTCAGCTGTAGATAAAAACTAACTGCTCGTCGGTCCAAAACGCAAGTCTTTACACTCTGAGGAATGTATGTTTATTAAGCTCTCATTCCTCCCTGAATCAGGAAATGCAGAAAAAGTAGCGTGCAACACAATTGTCGCCTCACATAGCACCGTCCTTCGTGGGCGTCTCAAAAAAAGGAATCTCCCGGTTGGCATCTTATACTAAAGTAAATCCGCCAGGAGCAGTGAAACCACCTCAATACTGAGCCTAAAGAACCTCCTCAGCCCCAGTGCCTGCATAAAGTGCTGCCTAAATAAGTCTCCTTTTATCCATAGGAGGATTTAGTCCCAAGTAAATAAAAAGTGCTACAACTTCTTCTGAGTTCCTTTTTCTTTGTTTCCCAGACCCAGAAATATAAGTCAGCACTTACCTCTTAAATCTGCCAGACAGCAAGGTTTGAGAGGTCCTTTCCCTCACATCGACCTGTGGAGAAAAAGATAAAGACTGAGTAATCTTACTCAGGCTTACAAAGATAGGGCAGCATACTTTACATTGGAGGCAGTGTGAGAATTATGTCCCACAAGTTCCAATTGCTCCAAAGCCACCACTGCTCTACTGAAGAGACTGATATGGACTACGGCTACACCCCAGAACAAAGCAGCACAATCTTGTACTACTTAAATAATAATAAAATCTTGCTTGAAGAATCTTTAACACCTAACTTTACCACTTCCTTGCTCTAACGTAGGCAAAGAGAATGACTGGGGGGGAGGGAAGGGAGGTGATATTTAACAGCTTTGCTGTGGTGCTCTTTGTCGCCTTCTGCTGGGCAGGACGGATATATCCCATTAGTAATTACATGATCCGTGGACTCATGTCAATAGAAAGAAAATAAATATGTATACTTCTAGTGCATTAATATGCATAGTATGTGGCAGTGTTCTCCCTACCTCACTAATTTTACTGATCACCAAGCTAAAATTTTAGTCAATAATAACCCCTTTGCTATTGGGACATAGGTACTACTTCACACAGTACTTTGCTCTCAGTGTACGGTGTTGACAGCAGACACTGCAGCTTGGGGCAGGAGCACCGATTGCTCCCTTACTATATGAAGACAGATCAGCAAATGTGTCACTGTGTCACTAACAATCATGGTTGCCAGTAACAAATGTGGCGGTGGGCAGTGGGAGAGTAAAGAGCTGTGTGTTGGGGGGGGGGGGGGATATCAGGAAGGTGGGAGGGTGAGAAGGAACCCATACACTACAGAAAAGTACCTAAGAAAGTGGAGACCAGTGTGTGTGTGTGGGTGTGTGTGTGTGTGGGGGGGGGTTTCCTCAAAGGGGACCTCAGAGAAGCTATTACAACCATTTGCCTTATGATTGCAGTAGTGGAGTGTACATTTCAATTATTGTATTTGGGAGCTAAATCGTGACATCAAATATACCAAAGTGGTCCTAGATCAATACCCTGGGTTGTACACACACACACACACACAATACACACACACACATACACACATATACACACACACACACACACATACACACACACACACATATACATACACACACATACATATACATACACACACATACATATACATACACACACATACATATACATACACACACATACATATACATACACACACATACATATACATACACACACATACATACACACACATACACACACACATACACACACATACACACACACATACACACACACATACACACACACATACACACACACACACACACACACACACACACACACATATACATATACACACACACACATATACATATACACACACATATACATATACACACACATATACATATACACACACATATACATATACACACACATATACATATACACACACATATACATATACACACACATATACATATACACACACATATACATATACACACACATATACATATACACACACATATACATATACACACACATATACATATACACACACATATACATATACACACACATATACATATACACACACATATACATATACACACACATATACATATACACACACATATACATATACACACACATATACATATACACACACATATACATATACACACACATATACATATACACACACATACAGTTTTCATAGGTAAAGAAACAAGGGTTTTAAATGCTACAAATCCTCTGGTACTTTGGGCAAGTTTTTCTCTGAAATTCCCGATAGCAAAGGGGTTAAGCTAAAATTAGAAAATATATATTTGTATAATATTTTTAATGTTTATTGCACAAATTAGCATTAAATAAATTAAGCAATTATTTTGTGATTTTGATAGCAGAAACAGTTATTTTAGAAAGTATTTAACTGCTCCCACCCAGATACTTTATAATGCCACTCAACTGACAAAATTTTGTTTGGAGAACAAGTAATTAGCATAAATATCATCAGGCAAGCCAGTGAAGAAATATAGACCAAAAGCCCACAATATATGAATACTAGACAAGAGCACCATACAAAAACTTAAAAGCTTGATGCTGTATATGGTACACAAAAGGTTTGACTGAACCAAACATGCATTACTGTAAATAACCTTGTTCTCTCTCTCTGTACTTACAGGATTCCACAGTGCCAACTGGCGCTCACTCATGCGACTAAAGCCTGTAGTAAAAACGTTGCCATTTGAAAGATAGATTGCTCTCATAGGTCGGGCCCCTTCATGAGCTTTATCTTTCTCCTAAGGATGACAAAAGTACAAGTAAGTAACAATGCTCACCATCCACTAGACAGACAAGTCTTTGTTGCACCTAGAGTTCATTTTAAAATCTATTGCAGGTTTCTTTTAAAATAGATGGTCCAGTACTGACAAAAGAAAAAAAAAAAGTTTTTAAAATGTTACTCTCCACCAATAAAGCAGCAGGTCCTCTACTTGTTGCCAGTGAACAATCCGTCCTTTTAAAAGGGATATAACACATTGAGATTTTAACCCCTTAACTGCTGAGCCATTTCCACTCTGTGCCAAGTCGAGTTTTTATTTGCTGCTCACGTAAGCCCACTGTAGTTAAGTTTTGTGATAAAATCCACACATTATACAGATTTGTTTATCCCCAGATGACCCAGCAGATTCAAACTATTCCATTATTTGATATTACATAAAGGAATTCTACATCAAAATGTGTGAAAACTAAATATTTTAATTTAACATTTTATAAATAATAGTGTGTGTTCTATAGGGGTTATCATATCCTTTGAGTATAGTTATACAACAAACAAGATGTTAATTTGTTTAAAAAATTACATTTGGCCAATATGGATCTAGTCCCAGTATTTCTTAACCTTTTTGTAGAAAGTACCCATTCCTGCCATAAGTACCCCAACTGCAGCATGTGAATATGATTGTGCATTTCCTAAAATGTGACAAATTGGGTAGACATTTTTCTGTTTCCAGGAATAAGAAAATCTAGTGTTACTGTATGGAAATGAGGCAAATCTTTAGAAATGTTGCAGCAACAAAGAAAGCAAATGATAGACGATCATTTTATGCCACTTACATTAGAAAAAAAATATGAAAAGGAAAGATTCATCTCATCACATTTCTGCATACACAGCTCATCAGGCTGATATCACTTTTGCAAACATGGATATAGAACACTTTACCTGGCATGTTTTATCATGAAATGTTGCATATATTTCACCGTCACTATACGACATTGGTCTGTTACACACTTTTGCACAAAAACATATGCAAATCTAAAAACAGCTAAATTGTGCATTTTCTTCAGTATTGTCCATGGGGGTTTTCAACTCCAAGCCTCAAAAAGTCAGATTCTGAATCTTCCCTAACCGATTACAGAGGAGTAAGAGTAACAGAGCTTTTATGAGCCCAGACAAAGAATTCTAATCTGGCCTGTTAGAGGTACTAGAGGATAGACCCAAGGAACACTGAGAATGTTTACTCTCCCTTTAAAAAGGGACACTAAACCCAATTTTTTCTTTTATGATTCAGATAGAGCAGCAATTTTAAGCAACTTTCTAATTTACTGCCATTATCATTTTTTCTTCGTTCTCTTGGTATCTATATTTGAAAAAGCAGGAATTTAAGTTTAGGAGCCGTCAAATTTTAGGTTCAGTACCTGGGTAGCGATTGCCGATTGGTGACTAAATGTAGCCACGAATCAGCAAGCGCTATCCAGGGTGCTGAGCCAAAAATAGGATAGCTCCTAAACTTTTATTCCTGCTTTTTCAAATATAGATACCAAGAGAACAAAGAAAAATTAATAGTAAATTAGAAAGTTGCTGCTCTATCTGAATAGTATCCCTTTAAAGGTACAGTATACACTCATTTTCATATAACTGCATGAAATGGACACTACAATAAAAATAAGATGCAGAGATACTGATATAAAAATACAGTATAAAACGGTTATGATTACCTGCTAAATTACTTTCTCTTGCGGTGTATCCAGTCCACGGATTCATCCTTTACTTGTGGGATATTCTCCTTCCCTACAGGAAGTAGCAAAGAGAGCACACAGCAGAGCTGTCCATATAGCTCCCCCTCTAGCTCCACCACCCAGTCATTCGACCGAAGGTTAGGAAGAAAAAGGAGAAACCATAGGGTGCAGTGGTGACTGTAGTTTAAACCAAAAAATTTTACCTGACTTAAATGCCAGGGCGGGCCGTGGACTGGATACACCGCAAGAGAAAGTAATTTATCAGGTAAGCATAAATTCTGTTTTCTCTTGCAAGGTGTATCCAGTCCACGGATTCATCCTTTACTTGTGGGATACCAATACCAAAGCTTTCGGACACTGATGAAGGGAGGGAACAAGACAGGTACCTTAAACGGAAGGCAACACTGCTTGCAAAACCTCTCCCCCAAAAATAGCCTCCGAAGAAGCAAAAGTATCAAATTTGTAAAATTTGGAAGAAGTATGCAGTGTAGACCAAGTCGATGCCTTACAAATCTGTTCAACAGAAGCCTCATTTTTGAAAGCCCATGAGGAAGCCACTGCTCTAGTAGAATGAGCAGTAATTGTTTCAGGAGACTGCTGGCCAGCAGTCTCATAGGCCAAACGGATGATGCTTTTCAGCCAAAAGGAAAGAGGTAGCAGTCGCTTTCTGACCTCTCCTCTTACCAGAATAGATAAGAAACTAGGAGGATGTTTGTCTGAAATCCTTAGTTGCTTGTAAATAGAACTTTAAAGCACGAACAACATCAAGATTGTGTAACAGACGTTCCTTCTTCGAAGGAGGATTAGGACACAGAGAACGAACAACTATTTCCTGGTTAATATTCTTGTTAGAAACAACTTTAGGAAGAAAATCAGGCTTGGTACGCAAAACTACCTTATCTGCGTGGAACACCAGGTAAGGTGAATCACACTGTAAGGCAGATAATTCTGAAACTCTTCGAGCAGAAGAGATAGCTACCAAAAACAAAAAACTTTCCAAGATAACAACTTAATGTCTATGGAATGTAAAGGTTCAAACGGAACCCCTTGAAGAACTGAAAGAACTAGATTTAGACTCCATGGCGGAGCCACAGGTTTATAGACAGGCTTGATTCTGACTAAAGCCTGAGCAAACACTTGAACGTCTGGTACCTCTGCCAGACGCTTGTGTAAAAGGACAGAGCAGATATCTGTCCCTTTAAGGAACTAGCTGACAATCCTTTCTCCAATCCTTCTTGGAGGAAAGACAATATCCTGGGAATCCTAATCTTACTCCATGAGTAACCCTTGGATTCACACCAACCCAGATATTTCCGCCATATCTGATGGTAGATTTTCCTGGTGACAGGCTTTCTAGCCTGAATCAGAGTATCTATAACTGACTCAGAGAAACCACGCTTTGATAGAATTTAGCGTTCAATCTCCAAGGAGTCAGACGTAGAGAAACTAGATTTGGATGCTTGAACGGACCCTGTATTAGAAGATCCTGCCTCATTGGCAGTGTCCATGGTGGGACAGATGACATGTCCACTAGGTCTGCATACCAAGTCCTGCGTGGCCACGCAGGCGCTATCAGAATCACCGAAGTCTTCTCCTGCTCGATTCTAGCGACCAGACGAGGGAGAAGGGAAAACTGTGGAAAAACATAAGCCAGATTGAAGGACCAAGGCGCTGCTAGAGCATCTATCAATACCACCTTGGGCTCCCGGGACCTGGACCCGTAGAGAGGAAGTTTGGTGTTCTGACGGGACGCCATCAGATCCAACTCTGGAGTGCCCCATAGCCGAGTCAGCGGGGCAAACACCTCCGGGTGGAGTTCCCACTCCCCCGGGTGAAAAGTCTGACGACTTAGGAAATCCGGCTCCCAGTTGTCTACTCCTGGGATGTGAATTGCTGAGAGCTGGCAGGAGTGATCCTCCGCCCACTTTATTATTTTGGTTACTTCCGTCATCGCTAGGGAACTCTTTGTTCCCCCCTGATGATTGACGTAAGCTACAGTCGTGATGTTGTCCAACTGAAATCTGACTGAAGCTTTTCTTCCCGAGACCATAAGCCCTGAGCTTTCAGGAGTCCCAGACCGCACCCCAGCCTAACAGACTGGCGTCGGTCGTTACAATGATCCACTCTGGTCTGCGGAAACATATTCCCCGAGACAGGTGATCCTGAGACAACCACCAGAGAAGAGAATCTCTGGTCTCCTGGTCCAACTGAATTTGAGGAGACAAATCTGCATAATCCCCATTCCACTGTCTGAGCATGCATAGTTGCAGTGGTCTGAGGTGTATCCGAGCAAAAGGGACTATGTCCATTGCCGCTACCATTAATATGATTGTCTCCATGCACTGAGCCACAGATGGCCGGGGAATGGAATGAAGAACTCAGCAAGTAGTTAAGAGTTTTAATTTTCTGACCTCCGTCAGAAATATTTTCATTTCTACCGAGTCTATTAGAGTCCCTAGGAAGGGAACCCTTGTGAGAGGGGAAAGAGAACTCTTTTTGATGTTCACCTTCCACCCGTGAGACCTCAGAAAGGCCAATACAATCTCCGTGTGAGACTTGGTTCTTTGGAAAGACGGCGCCTGAATTAAGATGTCGTCTAGGTAAGGCGCCACTGCTATGCCCCGCGGTCTTAGAACCGCCAGAAGGGACCCTAGCACATTTGTGAAAATTCTGGGAGCAGTGGCTAAGCCGAAAGGAAGAGCCACAAACTGGTAATGCTTGTCCAGAAAGGCGAACCTGAGAAACTGGTGATGATCTTTGTGGATAGGAATGTGTAGATACGCATCCTTTAGATTTACGGTAGTCATATATTGACCTTCCTGGATCATTGGTAAGATTGTCCGAATGGTCTCCATTTTGAATGATGGGACTTAGGAATCTGTCTAGAATTTTTAGATCCAGGATGGGTCTGAAAGTTCCCTCTTTTTTGGGAACCACAAACAGGTTTGTGTAAAAACCCAGCCCTTGTTGCACGATTGGAACTGGGTGGATCACTCCCATTGTATGTAGATCTTCTACACAGCGTAAAAATGCCTCACTTTGTCTGATCTGTAGACAGACGAGAAATGTGGAACCTCCCCCTTGGAGGAGAACCCTTGAATTCTAGAAGATATCCCTGGGATACAATATCTAACGCCCAAGGATCGTGTACATCTCTTGCCCAGGCCTGAGCGAAGAGAGAGAGTCTGCCCCCTACTAGATCCGGTCCCGGATCGGGGGCTACCCCTTCATGCTGTCTTGGTGGCAGCTGCAGGCTTTTTGGCCTGCTTCCCCTTATTCCAGCCCTGGTATAGTTTTCAGGTTTGCTTTGGGCTGTGAAGCGTTACCCTCTTGCTTTGCAGCCGGAGAGGATGAAGCGGGGCCGTTCCTGAAATTACAAAAGGAACGAAAATTAGCTTTGTTCTTTGTCTTAAAGGACTTGTCCTGTGGGAGAGCATGGCCTTTTCCCCCGGTGATTTCTGAAATAATCTCTTTCAATTCAGGCCCGAAGAGGGTCTTTCCTTTGAAAGGGATGTTCAAAAGCTTGGATTTAGATGACACATCGGCCGACCAGGACTTTAGCCATAGCGCCCTGCGCGCCAAAATGGCGAAACCTGAATTTTTTGCCGCTAACTTAGCTATTTGGAAAGCGGCATCAGTGATAAAAGAATTGGCTAGCTTTAGAGCCTTAATTCTATCCATAATTTCCTCATATGAGGTCTCCATCTGGAGCGAGTCTTCCAGCTCCTCAAACCAGAAAGCGGCTGCAGTAGTTACAGGAATAATGCAGGCAATAGGGTGGAGAAGAAAACCTTGAACAAAATTGTTCTTAATTAAACCCTCTTAACTTCTTATCCATAGGGTCTTTGAAAGCACAACTGTCTTCAATTGGTATGGTTGTGCGTTTAGCAAGTGAAGAAACAGCCCCCCTCCACCTTAGGGACCGTCTGCCACGAGTCCCGCACAGGGTCAGATATGGGGAACATTTTCTTAAAAACAGGAGGGGGAACAAAGGGAACACCTGGTCTATCCCACTCCCTAGTAACGATATCCGCAATCCTCTTAGGGACTGGAAACGCACCCGTGTAAACAGGGACGTCTAGGTACTTGTCCATTTTACACAATTTCTCTGGGATCACCAAAGTGTCGCAGTCATCCAGAGTAGCTAATACCTCCCTAAGCAAAACGCAGAGGTGTTCTAGTTTAAATTCAAAAGCCAATGTATCTGAATCTGTCTGAGGAGGAACCCTTCCTGAATCAGAGACTTCTCCCTCAGACATCAAATCCCTCGCTCCCACTTCAGAGCGTTGTGAGGGTATATCGGATACGGCTACCAAAGCGTCAGAATGCTCATAATCTGTTCTTAAAACGGAGCTATCATGCTTTGCAGGTAACACAGGCAGTTTAGATAAGAAGGCTGTAAGAGAATTATCCATGACTGCAGCTAAGTCTTGTAATGTAAAAGGGTTAGACGCACTAGAGGTACTAGGCGTCGCTTGCGCGGGCGTAACTGGTTGTGACACTTGGGGAGAGGCAGACGGGCTACCCTCGTTAACCCCTTAATGCCCAAACCAGAGCAGCCTAAAGCCAACAACCGGTTAAAAATACTACAGCACCTTGCCACAGCCTTGCTGTGGCCCTACCTGCCCTTAGGGATCAGATTTGGGGGAATATAGCTTCTTTAAGGCCCTCAAACAGCAGCAGGATCCTCCATGTGAAGCAGCATGAACTTCTCTGCAATTCTAAATGCGCATCTGAGGCGCGAAATTAGGCCCCTCCCACTCCGGAGCTGTGAGGCCTAATAAATCACTCCTAAGTGAATTAAAAACATCCATGTGGGTAATAACCGCAGAAAGAACCCAAAAGGGCTTTCAAAGTGTCTTGCAAACAATATTTTTCTTAGCTAAACAATCGATTGCCCTGAATAAGTGTCAACCAGCATAATTAGCCCTATTATGTAAGCATTCAATTCCTTACTAAGTCTGTGAACATAGCTTACCCTCCCCTCATGGGGATATTGTCAGTCTCTTCTAGCATTATCTCAGTCTTGTCTAGAAATAAATGATTGAACATACCTTATTGCAGTTCACCCTGCAAACTGTTCCCCCCCAACTGAAGTTTTCTGGTACTCAGTCCTGTGTGGGAACAGCAGTGGATTTTAGTTACAACATGCTAAAATCATTTTCCTCTCAGCAGAAATCTTCATCACTTTTCTGCTAGAGAGTAAATAGTACAAAACCAGTACCATTTAAAATAAACTTTTGATTGAAGATAATAAAAACTACAATTCTAACACCACATTCACTTTACCCTTCCGAGAGAGACCCTAGTGCTTAGAGCCGGCAAAGAGAATGACTGGGGGGTGGAGCTAGAGGGGGAGCTATATGGACAGCTCTGCTGTGTGCTCTCTTTGCCACTTCCTGTAGGGAAGGAGAATATCCCACAAGTAAAGGATGAATCTGTGGACTGGATACACCTTGCAAGAGAAAAACCCTTTTACACAAACAGAAGCAAGCTGGAGTAGGTAGCGGACGGTATTCTCATAAAACTTTGGGGCTTGGTTAGGAGTCTGAAAATCACAACTATTATATTTTAAAAAAAAGCAAAACTATCCATTTAAAAAAAAAAAAACTTTATGGGTTATATAAATCATCTACAAAACTTTTATGCAAAGAAAAAATGTGTATTATGTCCCTTTTAAGCACCAATTGTACACAAACATAATTTATGTAAGAACTTACCTGATAAATTCATTTCTTTCATATTGGCAAGAGTCCATGAGCTAGTGACATATGGTATATACAATCCTACCAGGAGGGGCAAAGTTTCCCAAACCTCAAAATGCCTATAAATACACCTCACCACACCCACAATTCAGTTTAACGAATAGCCAAGCAGTGGGGTGATAAAGAAAGGAGAAGAAAGCATCAACAAAAGGAAATTTGGAAATAATTGTGCTTTATACAAAAAATCATAACCACCATAAAAAAGGGTGGGCCTCATGGACTCTTGCCAATATAAAAGAAATGAATATATCAGGTAAGTTCTTACATAAATTATGTTTTCTTTCATGTAATTGGCAAGAGTCCATGAGGTAGTGACATATGGGATATCAATACCCAAGATGTGGATCTTCCACTCAAGAGTCACTAAAGAGGGAGGGAATAAAAACAGCCATATTCCGCTGAAAAAATTAATCCACAACCCAAAAAAAACATAATTTATGCTTACCTGATAAATTCCTTTCTCCTGTAGTGTGGTCAGTCCACGGGTCATCATTACTTCTGGGATATTAACTCCTCCCCAACAGGAAGTGCAAGAGGATCACCCAGAAGAGCTGCTATATAGCTCCTCCCCTCTACGTCACACCCAGTCATTCGACCGAGAACCAACGAGAAAGGAGAAGCCAAAGGGTGCAGTGGTGACTGGAGTATAATTTAAAAATTTAGACCTGCCATAAAAAAAACAGGGCGGGCCGTGGACTGACCACACTACAGGAGAAAGGAATTTATCAGGTAAGCATAAATTATGTTTTCTCCTGTTAAGTGTGGTCAGTCCACGGGTCATCATTACTTCTGGGATACCAATACCAAAGCTAAAGTACACGGATGACGGGAGGGACAGGCAGGCTCTTTATACGGAAGGAACCACTGCCTGAAGAACCTTTCTCTCAAAAACAGCCTCCGAAGAAGCAAAAGTGTCAAATTTGTAAAATTTGGAAAAAGTATGAAGAGAAGACCAAGTTGCAGCCTTGCAAATCTGTTCAACAGAGGCCTCATTCTTAAAGGCCCAAGTGGAAGCCACAGCTCTAGTAGAATGAGCTGTAATTCTTTCAGGAGGCTGCTGCCCAGCAGTCTCATAAGCTAAACGTATTATGCTACGAAGCCAAAAAGAGAGAGAGGTAGCAGAAGCTTTTTGACCTCTCCTCTGACCAGAATAAACGACAAACAGGGAAGACGTTTGTCGAAAATCTTTAGTTGCCTGTAAATAAAATTTCAGGGCACGGACTACATCTATATTGTGTAGAAGACGTTCCTTCTTCGAAGAAGGATTAGGACACAAAGATGGAACAACAATCTCTTGATTGATATTCCTGTTAGTGACCACCTTAGGTAAGAACCCAGGTTTAGTACGCAGAACTACCTTGTCTGAATGAAAAATCAGATAAGGAGAATCACAATGTAAGGCAGATAACTCAGACTCTTCGAGCAGAGGAAATAGCCATTAAAAACAGAACTTTCCAAGATAACAATTTGATATCAATGGAATGAAGGGGTTCAAACGGAACACCCTGTAAAACATTAAGAACTAAGTTCAAACTCCATGGTGGAGCAACAGTTTTAAACACAGGCTTAATCCTGGCCAAAGCCTGACAAAAAGCCTGAACGTCTGGAACCTCTGACAGACGTTTGTGTAAAAGAATGGACAGAGCTGAAATCTGTCCCTTTAAGGAACTAGCGGATAAACCCTTTTCTAAACCTTCTTGTAGAAAGGACAATATCCTAGGAATCCTAACCTTACTCCATGAGTAACTTTTGGATTCGCACCAATATAAGTATTTACGCCATATTTTATGGTAAATCTTTCTGGTAACAGGCTTCCTAGCCTGTATTAAGGTATCAATTACTGACTCAGAAAAACCACGTTTTGATAAAATCAAGCGTTCAATTTCCAAGCAGTCAGCTTCAGAGAAATTAGATTTTGATGTTTGAAGGGACCCTGGATCAGAAGGTCCTGTCTCAGAGGCAGAGACCAAGGTGGACCGGATGACATGTCCACTAGATCTGCATACCAAGTCCTGCGTGGCCACGCAGGCGCTATTAGAATCACCGATGCTCTCTCCTGTTTGATTCTGGCAATCAATCGAGGAAGCATCGGGAAGGGTGGAAACACATAAGCCATCCCGAAGGTCCAAGGTGATGTCAAAGCATCTATCAGAACCGCTCCCGGATCCCTGGATCTGGACCCGTAACAAGGAAGCTTGGCGTTCTGTCGAGACGCCATGAGAGCTCTCTCTGGTTTGCCCCAACGTCGAAGTATTTGGGCAAAGACCTCCGGATGAAGTTCCCACTCCCCCGGATGAAAAGTCTGACGACTTAAGAAATCCGCCTCCCAGTTCTCCACTCCCGGGATGTGGATTGCCGACAGGTGGCAAGAGTGAGACTCTGCCCAGCGAATTATCTTTGATACTTCCATCATTGCTAGGGAGCTTCTTGTCCCTCCTTGATGGTTGATGTAAGCTACAGTCGTGATGTTGTCCGACTGAAACCTGATGAACCCCCGAGTTGTTAACTGGGGCCAAGCCAGAAGGGCATTGAGAACTGCTCTCAATTCCAGAATGTTTATTGGCAGGAGACTCTCCTCCTGAGTCCATGGACCCTGAGCCTTCAGAGAATTCCAGACAGCGCCCCAACCTAGTAGGCTGGCGTCTGTTGTTACAATTGTCCAATCTGGCCTGCTGAATGGCATCCCCCTGGACAGATGTGGCCGAGAAAGCCACCATAGAAGAGAATTTCTGATCTCTTGATCCAGATTCAGAGTAGGGGACAAATCTGAGTAATCCCCATTCCACTGACTTAGCATGCACAATTGCAGCGGTCTGAGATGTAGGCGTGCAAAGGGTACTATGTCCATTGCCGCTACCATTAAGCCGATCACCTCCATGCATTGAGCCACTGACGGGTGTTGAATGGAATGAAGGACACGGCATGCATTTTGAAGCTTTGTTAACCTGTCTTCTGTCAGGTAGATCTTCATTTCTACAGAATCTATAAGAGTCCCCAAGAAGGGAACTCGTGAGTGGAAAGAGAGAACTCTTCTTTTCGTTCACCTTCCATCCATGCGACCTTAGAAATGCCAGTACTAACTCTGTATGAGACTTGGCAGTTTGAAAGCTTGAAGCTTGTATCAGAATGTCGTCTAGGTACGGAGCTACCGAAATTCCTTGCGGTCTTAGTACCGCCAGAAGAGCACCCAGAACCTTTGTGAAGATTCTTGGAGCCGTAGCCAATCCGAATGGAAGAGCTACAAACTGGTAATGCCTGTCTAGGAAGGCAAACCTTAGATACCGGTAATGATCCTTGTGAATCGGTATGTGAAGGTAAGCATCCTTTAAATCCACTGTGGTCATGTACTGACCCTTTTGGATCATGGGTAGGATTGTCCGAATAGTTTCCATTTTGAACGATGGAACTCTTAGGAATTTGTTTAGGATCTTTAAATCCAAGATTGGCCTGAAGGTTCCCTCCTTTTTGGGAACCACAAACAGATTCGAGTAAAACCCCTGTCCGTGTTCCGACCGCGGAACCGGATGGATCACTCCCATTAGTAAAAGATCTTGTACACAGCGTAGAAACGCCTCTTTCTTTATTTGGTTTGTTGACAACCTTGACAGATGAAATCTCCCTTTTGGGGGAGAGGATTTGAAGTCCAGAAGATATCCCTGAGATATGATCTCTAACGCCCAGGGATCCTGGAAAGTCTGCCCCCCAATAGATCCGTTCCCGGATCGGGGGCCCTCAATTCATGCTGTCTTAGGGGCAGCAGCAGGTTTCCTGGCCTGCTTGCCCTTGTTCCAGGACTGGTTAGGTCTCCAGCCTTGTCTGTAGCGAGCAACAGCTCCTTCCTGTTTTGGTGCAGAGGAAGTTGATGCTGCTCCTGCCTTGAAATTACGAAAGGAACGAAAATTAGACTGTCTAGCCTTAGGTTTGGCTCTGTCTTGAGGCAGGGCATGGCCTTTACCTCCTGTAATGTCAGCGATAATTTCTTTCAACCCGGGCCCGAATAAGGTCTGCCCTTTGAAAGGTATGTTAAGTAATTTAGATTTAGAAGTAACGTCAGCTGACCAGGATTTTAGCCACAGTGCTCTGCGTGCCTGAATGGAGAATCCGGAATTCTTAGCCGTAAGTTTAGTTAAATGTACTACGGCATCCGAAATAAATGAATTAGCTAGCTTAAGTGTCTTAAGCTTGTTTGAAATCTCATCTATAGTTATTGAGTCAAGAGTCTCTTCCAGGGACTCGGACCAAAAAGCGGCCGCGGCCGAGACAGACGCAATACATGCAAGGGGTTGCAATATAAAACCTTGTTGAACAAACATTTTCTTAAGGTAACCCTCTAATTTTTTATCCATTGGATCTGAAAAGGCACAGCTATCCTCCACCGGGATAGTAGTACGCTTAGCCAGAGTAGAAACCGCTCCCTCCACCTTAGGGACCGTCAGCCATAAGTCCGTGTGGTGGCGTCTATTGGAAAAATTTTTCTAAATACAGGAGAGGGGGGAAAGGGTACACCGGGCCTATCCCACTCCTTAGTAATTATCTCTGTAAGCCTCTTAGGTATAGGAAATACGTCAGTACCGCATAGTATCTATCCAGCCTACATAATTTCTCTGGAATTGCAACGGTGTTACAATCATTCAGAGCTGCTAATACCTCCCCTAACAGTACACGGAGGTTTTCGAGCTTAAACTTAAAATTACAAATGTCTGAATCCACTCTATTGGGATCAGAACCGTCACCTGCAGAATGAAGCTCTCCGTCCTCATGTTCTGTATACTGTGACGCAGTATCTGACATGGCCCTAATATTATCAGTGCACTCTGTTCTCACCCCAGAGTGATCACGCTTACCTCTAAGTTCTGGTAATTTAGACAAAACTTCAGTCATAACATTAGCCATGTCCTGTAATGTGATTTGTAATGGCCGCCCTGAAGTACTCGGCGCTACAATATCACGCACCTCCCGAGCGGGAGATGCAGGTACTGACACGTGAGGCGAGTTAGTCAGCATAACTCTCCCCTCGTTGTTTGGTGAAATATGTTCAATTTGTACAGATTGACTTTTATTTAAAGTAGCATCAATGCAATTAGTACATAAATTTCTATTGGGCTCCACTTTGGCTTTAGCACATATAGCACAGAGATATTCCTCTGCGTCAGACATGTTTAACACACTAGCAATTAAACTAGCAACTTGGAAATACTTTTCAAAGCAATTTACAAATATGAAAAACGTACTGTGCCTTTAAGAAGCACAGAAAAAAAGTTATGACAGTTGAGAAAACAATAAACCGGAGAAACTATAACATCAAATTCTTTCCGGTAAAAACACAATTTAGCAAAGGATTGCCCCCATTAGTAATGGATAACTAACCCTTAAATAGCAGAAAAAATGTACAGAATATAACGTTTTTTTATCACAGTCAAGCACAATCTCACAGGTCTGCTGTGAGTGATTACCTCCCTCAAAATAACTTTTGAAGACCCCTGAGCTCTGTAGAGACGAACCGGATCATGCAGGGAAGAAAACAGAGTTGTGACTGAATTTTTTGATGCGTAGCAAAAGCGCCAAAATAGGCCCCTCCCCCTCACACACAACAGTGAGGAAGAAAAGTAAACTGTCTTAAATTAAATAAAACGACCGCCAAGTGGAAAAAAACAGTGCCCAAAACAATTTTTCACCCAGTACCTCAGATAATTAAACGATTTAACATGCCAGCAAAACGTTTAACATCAAATAAATGAAATGTCATTAGAAAGCCTGTTGCTAGTCGTTCCCACTGCAAGTTAGGCTAAGAGTCTTATGCATACAGTATTATCCCAGTGAAGTGCCATTCCCCAGAATACTGAAGTGTAAATATACATACATGACAGCCTGATACCAGTTGCTACTACTGCATTTAAGGCTGAACTTACATTATATCGGTATTGGCAGTATTTTCTGCTACATACCTCTTTGCAGGTGAACCTGCCCGCTGTCCCCTGATCTGAAGTTTACCTCACTCCTCAGATGGCCGAGAACAGCAAGATGATCTTAACTATGCCGGCTAAAATCATACAAAAAAAAACTCAGGTAGATTCTTCTTCAAATTCTACCTGAGAAGGAACAACACACTCCGGTGCTGTTTTAAAATAACAAACTTTTGATTGAAGATATAAAAACTAAGTATAATCACCACAGTCCTCTCACACATCCTATCTATTAGTTGGGTGCAAGAGAATGACTGGGTGTGACGTAGAGGGGAGGAGCTATATAGCAGCTCTGCTGGGTGATCCTCTTGCACTTCCTGTTGGGGAGGAGTTAATATCCCAGAAGTAATGATGACCCGTGGACTGACCACACTTAACAGGAGAAATATGTTTATTTCCATTTTTGAAAGAAAAAAAACTTAAATCAAAAAGCAGAAGAATCATACTGAAACAGCTGCCTGAAGAACTTTTCTACCAAAAACTGCTTCTGAAGAAGCAAATACATCAAAACGGTAGAATTTAGTAAATGTATGCAAAGCGGACCAAGTTGCCGCTTTGCAAATCTGATCGACTGAAGCTTCATTCTTAAAAGCCCACGAAGTGGAGACCGATCTAGTAGAATGAGCTGTAATTCTGAGGCGGGGCCTGACCCGACTCCAAATAAGCTTGATGAATCAAAAGTTTCAATCAAGAAGCCAAGGAAATAGCAGAAGCCTTCTAACCTTTCCTAGGACCAGAAAATAAATAGACTGGAGTCTCTGAAATTTTTAGTAGCTTCCACATAATATTTCAAAGCTCTTACCACATCCAAAGAATGTAAGGATCTTTCCAAAGAATTCTTAGGATTAGGACATAAGGAAGGGACAACAATTTCTCTACTAATGTTGTTAGAATTCACAACCTTAGGGAAAAATTGAAAAGAAGTCCGCAAAACTGTCTTACCCTGATGAAAAATCAGAAAAGGAGACTCACAAGAAAGAGCAGATAGCTCAGAAACTCTTCTAGCAGAAGAGATAGCCAAAAGGAACAACACTTTCCAAGAAAGTAGTTTAATGTCCAAAGAATGCATAGGCTCAAATGGAGGAGCCTGTAAAGCCTTCAGAACCAAATTAAGACTCCAAGGAGGAGAAATTTATTTAATGACAGGCTTGATACGAACTAAAGCCTGTACAAAACAGTGAATATCAGGAAGTATAGCAATCTTTATGTGAAATAAAACAGAAAGAGCGGAGATTTGACCTTTCAAGGAACTTGCAGACAAACCCTTATCCAAACCATCCTGAAGGAACTGTAAAAATCTAGGAATTCTAAAAGAATGCCAGGAAAATTTATGAGAAGAACACCATGAAATGTAAGCTTTCCAAACTCTATAATAAATCTATCTAGAGACAGATTTACGAGCTTGTAACATAGTATTAATCACTGAGTCAGAGAAACCTCTATGACTTAGAACTAAGCGTTCAATTTCCATACCTTCAAATTTAATGATTTGAGATCCTGATGG